>NW_023458972.1:37084-38331 GCF_013731165.1 Rhagoletis pomonella
AGTAAGGTATATATAAATGGTTTTATAAAAGGCGGCGTGGCACATCCCATAGTCGTGGAAATTTTTATCAGCTGTAACTTCGGCGCCATATGTCAGATGAAATTGAAATTTATTATGCAGACGTACCTACGGTAGGTGCTTATAGTGAGGTATATATAAATGAATTTTTGAAAAGGGCGTGGCACATTCCGTAGGCATGAAATATGATGAAATTTGGTATGAATACATATCCATGGTAGGTGCTTATAGTAAAGTTTGTACACATGGATTTGTAAAAGGCAATGTGGAGCATAGGCGTGGAATTTTTAATCAGTCATAAATTGGGAACCATAATTCACATCAACTTGAAATTTGGTATGCAGATATATTTATGGGAGTTATTTAGAGTAAATTATATATAAATGAGTTTGTAAAAGGGGGATACATATGTATTCATCAATTATATCACTCGGATATTTAAAACTGTGTCTTACAGTCTTTAGACCATTTCGGAACGGAAAGATAAAATCGTTTGTTTTTTATCCCGCGATGCTGTTAAACGAAAAATGTTCATTCATAATGAATAAATCTCCATCCGAAATAAGCATTCTACCGGAAAAGTGGCGCTATTGTAAAACAGCTAAGCGAATAGGCAGATAAATGGAATGTATAGTTTGTCTCCTTTAATTTATTCTGAATCGAATATTTGTACTACTGTTTTATATTTTGATTTGTTTACCCCGAACAACGTCGGGTGCTCTGCTAGTCTTCTATATATATAAACATGAAATGTTTTTCGTATGACCGCGATGCCTGATCAAACGGATGAACCGATTTCAATTCTTTAAAAAGTACTATTTTGGACCTTCTATGTGGAAGGTTTCTCGATTAAAAAAAAATTTAAACTTTTTGTTGTTGTTGCCGAAAAATGAAGAATGCTGAGAAGTCACGATTTCACAATTTCATACGGTTTCTGTACATTGAATGTCACTAAACTACTAACGGCTGGACCGATTTGGTTCATATTTGGAACATATATCACTACCTTGAAAATAAATATTTCTATAAAAAATTTGCTCGCTAGGCGGCACTGGGGCCAGAATATTCCTAAAAATTACATTTACTTGCTAATTTGGCTCATATTTAGAAAACAATTTAGCCAATTGAAAAGAAATACTTGGACTTGAAACTTACACGATAGGTGGCCCTGTGGCCGAGACCTCCCAAAAAATTATTTTACGCAAAGAGAAGGATATATCTACTATATA
>NW_023458972.1:38431-39646 GCF_013731165.1 Rhagoletis pomonella
AAAAAGCATGAGAGAAGTGTGCGAGAAACGGTCAACAAATTTCTTATAAAATATTTTGATTTTTGCTGGGTGTAAATGAAAACTCAATGAGTATTAAGGAAAAGAAAAAATTTGAAAATAATAAACAGAAAAAGAGATGGGTGCACAAAAACTTTAGTTAAATGTTTTTCCCAAATTCCTAAAGGCTGCATTTCTTTATTCATTCGGAATGTTTGGAATAAACTTTTTTGTTGATTTATTCTTTAGAACGCTCCTGATGATATGTTGACGTAACGTGTTGGCGCAACACAACAACTCTTTTTGTTGCACGAAACCCTTGAACACGTGCCTGTCATCTATTTCTTCTGTTTCGACATTTCGGTATTTTGCATCTCTTTCATTTTGACGTCATTCGCATTGTCAGATTTTTATACCCGAGCGCACTTGTGCACAAGGGTATATTAATTTTGTTCACATAACGGTTGTTTGTAACAGCCAAAACGAATCGAGATAGATATAGACAAATGTATACATAAATGATCAGATTGAAAAGAGAAATCGATTAAGCCATGTCTGTCTGTCCGTCCGTCCGTGTACACGATAACTCGAGCAAAAATTGAGATATCTCAACGAAATTTTGTATGTAGGTTTCAATTTATCCAAGGTAGGTTGGTATTGAAAATGGGCGAAATTGGACTGTAACCACGCCCACTTCCCATATAACGGTAATTTTCAGAAATACGAAAACTGCGATATTTTAGTAACTACTAGAGACTATTCACTCAAAATTGATATTTACAATAAGTTTAAGACGAAAAATAATAATATTATAAATTTTTGGAAAATGGGCGTAGCCACGCCCACTTATGGTTACATGTATATATCTTGGTAGCCGCTGCACCAATTTCTTCCAAACTTGGCACAGTTGTTGGCCTTCGCACAATATACCAAACGGCCGAAAATTTTTAAAATCAGACAATAACCACGCCCACTTCCCTTATAACGGTAATGTTCAGAAATAAGAAAACTGCGATATTTTAGTAACTACTGGAGATTATTCACTCAAAATTGATCATTACAATAATTTTTAGACGAAAAATAAGAATATTATAAATTTTCGGAAAATGGGCGTAGCCACGCCCACTTACGGTTACATGTGTATACCTTGGTAACCGCTGCACCAACTTCTTCCAAACTTGGCACAGTTGTTGGCCTTCGTACAACATACCAAATGGC
>NW_023458972.1:39746-40796 GCF_013731165.1 Rhagoletis pomonella
TTATATATACCTTACCATAAGCATCTGCCATAGGTACGTCTGCGTACCAAATTTCAATTTCATGTGACTTATGGCTTTGAATTTATAGCTGATAAAATTTCCATGAATATGGGATGTCCCACGCCCCTTTTAATAGACTCATGTATATATAGCCTACTATAAGCACCTACCATAGATATATCATACCAAATTTCAATTTCATGTGACTTAAGGTTTTGAAGCTATAGCTGATAAAATTTCCGGGCCTATGGGATGTGCCATGCCCCCTTTTACAAAGCCATTTATATATACCTTACTATAAGCACCTACTATAGATACGTCTGCGCACCAAATTTCAAGTTCAGGTGACTTATGGTTCCGAAGTTATAGCTGATTTTCACGCCTATGGGAGGTGACACGCCCCCTTGTCGAATCCCAATTGTTTTCTTCCTATTATAAGCCCAGGTGTGATAGCAATACTCTGCCAAAAATTTCATTCGATTCTGTCCGTCCGTTTAGGCTGCAACCTGGCACATACATACATACATATGTATGTACATACATTCATACTTCTACAAATATATAGTAGATATCTATCATTATCCCAGTATTTAATAATTTTAGGAATATATCGTCCACAATGCCACCTATCGAGTACATTTTTAGTCTCAATATTTATTTTCAATAGGCTGAATTGTATTCTAAATATGAGCCAGATCGGCAAGAAAATGCAGTTTTTAGGAATATTCCGACCCTAGCGCCACCTGGCGGGTGAATTTTTGGTCAGAATATTTCTTTTCTAGTTGCTGACTCATGTTCCAGATATGAACCAAATCGGACTAGCCGTTTAGTAGTTTAGTGACAGTCAATATACGGAAAACTCTATGAAATTGTGAAATCGTGACGTCTCAGCATTCTGCATTCTTCGGCAACGAGCAACAACAACAAAAAGGTTGAAATTTTTTTAAATCGGAAAAACCTTCCACACAGAAGGTCCAAGAAAGTACTTTTTACGGAATTGAAATCGGTTCAGCCGTTTGGTCAGGCATCGCGGTCATACGAAAAACATTT
>NW_023458972.1:40896-43108 GCF_013731165.1 Rhagoletis pomonella
ATCAGCGACCACAAAAACACTCGAGTAACAAGTTTCGCAAAGATTTTTTTTTTTTTTTTTTTTGATTTGGTTTGATTATGACTACTTAAAGGAAATAATAATAAAGTGTCACTAGTTAATTGCTTTTTAATATAAAAGTGTCATGTACATATGTATTTGTATCATTATAAGAAAAAATGTATGTTAACAAATTTCAATTTAAATTAACAAAATAGTTTAAGGCTTTAACAAAAAATTAAACATGAACAATTCAAACACAAAATGTTTGTGTCCCCATTGGCAATTGTTTTTTGCTAGAGCTACTGTTAGCCAACAAGAGTTCCACAACTTTTTAACTTTGACGTGCTTTTTTGGGTGGACTGAATATTTCACCAAAAGTTCTTCTTAGCGCATTTTTTTGTGCTTGACTGAAGTATCCCTCTTCAGATTCCAGCAGTAATCTGACATCATATTGACATCCCAAAATCCTTGGTATCGCCTTTCCATCTCCTTAATGTCTTGGTGAAATCTTTCACCTTGCTCTTCACTGTAATGTCCAAGATTTTCTGGAAAATTTTGTAAGTGGGAATGTAAAAAGTGAAGCTTCAAGCTCATTAAGCAACCAATAGCTTCGTAATTCACTATTAAATCGTTCACAATATTTGTATAATTCGGGTCTTTGTTATTTCCAAGAAATTTCTCGCAAATATCAATAAAGCTTTTCCACGCCTTTTCTTCGTCTTTTGACATCCTTTTCGGGAATTCTGTATCCTTCATTAACGCTCTTATTTGTGGTCCATCTAAAATTCCTTGTTTTATTTTTGCTTCTGATAGTTTCGGGAACTTTATAAATATATAGTCAAAGCCTTCACTCTTATTGGTCTTCAAAGCCTTTAGAAACTGTTTAATTAATCCTAATTTTATATGTAGAGGAGGAAGTAGTATATTAGCCGGATCAACCAAACTTTTTTGTACAATATTCTTTTGACCTACAACAAAGTATTTCCTCACTGGCCACACTTTTTTTTTATAATGGTCGCCCCGAGCTCTACTATCCCATTCACATAAAAAACAAGGGTATTTCGTGAAACCACTTTGTTGCCCCAATATTATTGTAACGACTTTTAGATCCGTGCAGACTTTCCATTGGTATATGTCGTAACTTATTTTACGAAGCAAATACTCCATATTTAAGTAATTTTCATGCATTGTTGTCGAGTGTGCTATTGGGACAGATGGTAGTTTATTACCGACGTTTAGTAAAACAGCTTTAAGGCTTCTTTTCGAGGAATCCATAAATAACCTCCTCTCTTCTACATGATGTTCCACTCCTAATTCTTTAAAAAGTCCGTCTATGTCATTGCAATACACTAAAGATTTATCGTAGGCGAAGTATTTTCGAAAAGGCTCATCTCTGTTTCTGTAGTAGGTTACCTTAGTTTTTTTTTCCAGGCAATTTTTCTCTTTTAATCGTGAGGCCAATAATTCCGATTGTGCCTTAGACAACACTAGATCTCTTACCAAGTCATTCAGTTCGCTCTGATTGAATTCTGAAAGAGTTTCGGAGGAACAATTTATAGAAACGTCGATATCGTCATCATTGTCGACGGAGTCGTCGGGAGATTCTGGATAATTTTCTTCATTTTCATCAATTTCCATTGGCTGACTGTCACTTTGAGACGTACTTGTAATTTTTTCAACATCACCGGCGATGGGTAAACCATGATATTCGTCCACTAATAGTGGCATCTTAACGGATGATGGTGTTACGTACGATAAAGAGCCAGCATTTTTGGAATTTAATCCAAATTTATTGTTCAAACAGAAATAGCAATCGCGATGGTGCTTTCGAGGTTCACGCCAAATCATAGGAGAAGAGAAATTAATTCCTTGTACTCCATTTTTCCAACGCCTCAAACGCGAGTCACAAGTTCGGCATATAAATTTCGGTATCCAGGAACTGTTAACATGAAGTTCAATATTAAAACACTCCGTGTACCTTTCTTGAATTGTTTCTGAGAAATAAATCATGTTCTTTGAAACATTATATTTGCCACACATAACACAAAAACAATTCATAAATTTTATACATTTATCCATTGTAATATTAATTAAATAAACTAATATTGCCAATTTTTTGAAAACACACGCGCGGGGAACTATGTAGTGCAGCTCGCGATAAAAATTTGTTTAAATTGTGAAAATCTTTGCGAAACTTGTTACTCGAGTGTTT
>NW_023458972.1:43208-47858 GCF_013731165.1 Rhagoletis pomonella
TGTTGTAATAAAAGCGTGTTTTTAGTTTTTTTAACTATAATTTTATTTTCTACTTTTTAGTCTTTTGAAATCTTGCAGTTAATATTATACTACATTTGACCTTAACAAACAAACTTTTCAATATATTTCAATTTAAATAGATAATACACCTATTCTGAATATAAACCAAATTTGAGCACAGATGCCGAATTTTTAATTATATAGACTCACGCGCCACATAGCTGCCAAAATTTTTTGTGTAGTTATTTCTTTTCATGTAAGCAATATGCATTCTAAATGTGAACTTAATCGGATCATAAATACGGTTTTTCCAAATATCTCGACTCCTGCGCCACCTGTCGGCAAGATTTTTTGTGGATTTATTTATTTTCATATAAGTCATACATGTTCTAAATATGAACCACATCAGACTATAAATGCGGGTTTTACAGATATCTCGACTCCTGCGCCACCTATCGGCAAAATTTTTTTTCGGATTTATTTCTTTTCATATACGTAATAAATGTTCTAAATACGAACCAAATCAGACCATAAATGTGGGTTTTACAAATATCTCGACTCCTGCGCCACCTAGCGGATTAAAACATCTTTTAAATTGTATTGTCCTCGAGTTCTGAGCTAAGTTTGAAGTTTCAAGTCTGTAGCTCATCGGGAAGTTTGTTAAATATTGACTGCAAAGTTCCAGGACATACATACATACATACATACATACATACATACATACAAGTGAAGTTAAATAAAAGCTTGTAAAAAATAACAGGTTCTGTGCCAAATTTTTGCATTTGTACTAAAGCCCGTTCTGTTAAAACAAAAAAAATAAAGTTACTGATGAAGAAAATCGATGGATAAATACGAAATATGAGTGGTCAAATGAAAATGCGCAAAGACTTTTTGTATGAAATACGAGCAGTAAAGCGTGTTACTTATACGCCACGTACACCCGATTAACACGCTTACTGCTCGTATTTCATACGAAAAATCTTTGCGCATTTTCATTTGACCACTCATTATTTTGTATTTTCGTATCGATTTTCTTCATCAGTAGCTTGATTTTTTTTTGTAACAGAACAGGCTATAGTACAAATACAAACATTTGGCACAGATCTATAAGCCCTATCGGCAAGTGATGTATATACGGTTTATGGAGAATTTCATTGGCTTTCATTTGCCGTATTTTATATTAAGATTTTTAAATTGGTTCGTAAAATATACGAGATTAAAAGGAACCTATTTTTGCTTAAAGCTGAATAACGGTTAATTGCAAATATCTCGAAAACTTATCCATAGAAAAAAAATTAACTCGATTTTTGGAATCACCAAACAATTCTACATAGGAATTGGATAGTGGCGTATGGAGAACATTTTTGCTGTAAACCAGTGTAATTGAACAGCCGAAACTTATCGTAACTTAATGCCACGTCGAAATCTGTTTCATTTTGAATCTCTAAGTTCTACGTTCCGTTAAGTTAAGTTAAGTTGCCATAATCAGGCTTTTAGAGTGATTAGTCGTTGCATTGGTTGGTATGAATGTAGAGTTTACAAGTGGAGAGTGGTGAGAGGACAAAGTTACCCAGCCGGACTTTTTGCGATTTTTTCCGACGTCGTCGTAAAGTGTATGGAGTGCGTATATGGGCAAAAAATGGCACGAAATTAAGTGGAATACGTTTCCACTCACATTGTATATAGAAGAAGTATATTTTTTGTATCAACGAAGTATATTAGTATAGTAAGTGAGCCGAAAAGCAAGACCGATCGGTATTTATGTAGATACATCAGTTGATGCGAAGCCATGAAACGGAGTGTAAATAAAAAGTGTAAGCACGTGTTTGTAAAATTGCAAAATAAAAAAAAGTAACTGTTAATAATTTTCGTGTAAACAACAAACAAGGAAGTTAGCAATGAAATCGAGAAATGCGTAAGTTCATTATTATATTTCCTAATAGCGTCGGCCGCTGTGGTGTAGTGGTAAGCAGTGCGCGCTTCCACTCCGCAACGCCTGGGTTCAAGCCCTGGTCAAAGCAACATCGCAAAAAATGTAGAAAAAGGTTTTTTCTTAACAGCGGTCGTCCCTCGGCAGGCAATGGCAAACCTCCGAGTGTATTTCTGCCATGAAAAACAGCTTCTCATAAAAATACAACCGCCGTTCGGAGTCGGCGTTAAACTGTAGGTCCCCCCGCTTTGTGTGACAACATCAAGGCGCACGCCACAAATCGGAGGAGAAGCTCGGCCAAACACTAACATATGTGTAAGCGCCAAACTATTATTATTATTATTATTATTAATAAATAGGTGAAAACAACCTTTTTTTAATACATACACTGCCGGCAAGAAGTATTGACACAGCTGCTTTTTTACAATATCTGTAACAATTTTTATTGTAATATTTTTCCGAAAATTTAAAAAAACTATATGGTTTATTCTACAACAAAAAACATACAGATATAATTTCTAAACTTTGTGCGAAACTCGCGAAAATTCAGCAAATTTGCATGCAAATTTTCAACTTTCTAATCATATTTTTGAGAAGTTTTTTTGTGTATGCAGATTTGTAGCCCAATCAATTTTATTTTTGGAAATTTTTTCACGCAGTCTCTTCCATACAAAAAAAAATTTTCGAAAATAATTTATATGGGAAAAATGCAAAATACCTTAAACAAAAAAAAACTCTTAAAAATCAATGCGCTTTTTGACTAACTCCGAATTTGCATTTTTTATAAAAGAATTTAAAGGCTATAAAACTGCATATTCAAGAAATTTCGAGAAAATCTGATTAAAAAGTTAAAAATGTGCATGGCAATTAATTGAATTTTCGTGAGTTTTGCACAAAGTTTAGAAATCATATTTTTTGTTGTAGACTGAACCACATTTTTATAAAGAATTAACGGAAAAAATATTATAATAGAAATTGGTGCATATATTGTGCAAATACTCTTTTCCGGCAGTGTATGTATTAGGGTGTTTTTTTGGGCGACTTTTCTTTTGTTTCACTCCCATCTCAAAATACCTATAAGAAAATTTCCTGAAAATTTGAGCCCTTATTATTAATATTAAGTGCTCGACCAAGGCGTGCAAAGATCTCTATTTTAAAATACACGTAAACTTTGATTTTTTCTTCAAAGTTCCAAAGCTCAGAGGCATTTTATGATATAATCATAGTCAATGACGGACTTTATTTCAGAATTTAATGTTTTACTAAAGTGTCCAGTGCGGCGTAACCCTAACTCCCACCCGCGAGGTAGTACGGGTCACTAGACCCAATTTTACATAAAATTATCGTTTTTTGCCGCTATATCGTATATAAAAACAGCTACAGAAAATATGTAAATGCCGAACTTGTAGAACATTCAATTCAGAACACCGAACCGCTAACATCGATATTTCTTGAGATATTGGGCTTTGAAGTTTTTATGGATTATTGAGCTAAATTGTAGAAATTGTTGATCAACTTCAAAGTCTAATATCTCAGGAAATATCAATTTAAGCGATTTTGTGTTCTAGAATTCTTTTGTAGGAAATTAAATGTCCTACAAGTTTATCATTTACATTTCTCTCTATCTCTTATTATTTCCGAGATAGGGGAAAAAAAACGATAATTTTATGAACAATTGTGTTTAGTGACCCGTACTACCTCGCTGGTGGGAGTTAGGGTTACGCCGCACTGGACAGTTTTGTAAAGCATTCAATTCTGAAAAAAAACCATCATTGACTATGATTATACCAGAGCTGTGTAATGATTGAATCAATTGAGTTTAAAAAATGTGATTGTTTCATTTTAAAAATTTAACAACCATTCTTGAGATTGGTTACAAACTGTAAACACAAAATATGTAGTATGTTATGGAATGGTTGGTACCCATTCACATAGAAAATGTGAATGCAAAAAAAAACTCATTCATGTATGATTATACGTTTATGGGAATGCAATCTGTCATTATCATTCAGTACTAATACTATTTTTTGTATCAGGGTTGAGATTTTTGTACTCAAAATATGAAATCAGAAGATTGCCATCTCCCTTAAAATAAGTAAACAAATAAATATTTGGTGCTAAATATTTTTGTGGTGCTAAAGTGTTTGGTCGAGCTTCTCCTCAACCGTGAGGCATGAGTTCTGTTGTTGTGACACAAATGGAGTCACCTACATATTTAAGACTGACTCCGAAGGCCAAATGATTTTATAAGAAGAGTTTTCAAAGCGGTAATATACTCGAAGGTTTGCTATTGCGTTCCGAAGGACGACGACTATTTTGAGTTATGGTCTGATCAGGGATCTAACCATTGTCCTATGGAGTGGAAGTACGCACATATCGTCGTTTAAGGTACACAACCACGTATCAACAAAATGCAAAACCGCGTATGTGAGGTTGCATAAATTATTTTCTAGAGAGTAAAAACACTCATATTTCAAAATGGTTCTCTTTTTATAAAGCAATCGCATTTCTGGCTAGTAGATTTCAAGACAAATGGATAAGGCTTCAGCCAAGCGCTTGTGTGAACAAATAAAATTTTTGGCATCAAATGTCAGTTACGCAGTTTTGCAGAATGATGATACGAGTTTTTGTATTTTAAACGAAAATATACGTATACATATTCCTTTATTTGTTCTCAAAATGCATGAAAACTATAGTACGCTTGCAAACAATTAATAACA
>NW_023458972.1:47958-48996 GCF_013731165.1 Rhagoletis pomonella
TATAAAATCATTCGGAGTCAGTCTTAAATATATAGGTGACTCCGTTTGTGTCACAACAACAGAACTCATGTTGAGGAGAAGCTCGACCAAACACTTAGAAAAATATTTAGCACCAAATATATATTTGTTTACTTATTTTAAGGAAGATGGCAATCTTCTGGTTTCACATTTTGAGTACTGAAAGCCCAACCCTGATACAAAAAATAGTATTAGTACTGAATGATAATGACAGATTGCATTTCCATAAACGTGCATGATTGAGTTTTTTTTTGCATTCACATTCTCTATGTGAATGGGTATCAACCATGCCATAACACACTACATATTTTGTGTTTACAATTTGTAACCAATCTCAATAATGGTTGTTAAATTTTTAAAATCAAACAATCACAATCAAATCAAAATGAGAATGCACACTCAATTGATTCAATCATTACACTCATTACACTCGTATGAACATGCGAGTAACGAGATTATTATGTGAGCAACGATTTGGTACTTCGAGTCAGGGCTTGTATTCGTTACTCAGTAACGAATACATACGGTTTGCTACAGCTCTAGCGGGGATGCCAAATTCAGACATAGCGGCGTATAGGCAACTCCTTTTAGTGCTGTCGAAAGTGGCTTTCAAGTCGACAAATAGGTGGTGAGTGTCGATTAGGGTTGCCAGATTTTTTTGGCGCGAAATCAGTACATTAGACTTTGTCATGCTATAAAAATCAGTACTTTTCAGTACACTTTTATTCCAAGCAGAATTATGAATGTATGTAGCAATACTTTGAAACGCCAGAGTACTTGTTTTTAATAATATCTTGGTATGGGTAAGGCTTCCTCAAGTGGGCCCCGAATTTACCAAGATTATACTATTATTACCAAGAAAAGTAAAACAAAATTTTGTAACGCAAATAATTTTATTGTATAGTTTAAAGTTTTTAAAATCTGCATCCAAACAAATTTTTTCATTCGGACACTTACTTTCAAAGAAAAATAAAAATTTCCAAAACACTGCAAAAATTTTCAATTGTTGATAAAAAAAAA
>NW_023458972.1:49096-50166 GCF_013731165.1 Rhagoletis pomonella
ATGTTTTTGTTGTAGAATAAACCATATTGTTTTTTTAAATTTTCGGAAAAATATTTCAATAAAAATTGTTACAGATATTGTAAAAAAGCAGCTGTGTCAATACTTTTTGCCGGCCGTATATATATTAAAAAAAGGTTGTTTTCAACTATTTATTAGGAAATATAATAATGAACTTACGTATTTCTCGATTTCATTGCCAACTTCCTTGTTTGCTTCCTCCAGATCACCCAAAGTCAATATTGGAAATATCTTTTTGGTGGTAATTGGAACATTTTTCTTTATCAATTGGTCTACAGCTGAGCGAATTTTGGGCAAGGTATCCTGTAAGGTTTCTAAAAAAAAAATTAAATAACTCTTGAAAGAGTATGCAAGAAATTATTACCAGTTACCTTCAATTTTCATTTGCCTATTGTTAATTCCCTCCAAAGTTTTTTCAATTCGCGAAGTATCCTGTAAACAAAAGAAATGATTATTAGGGTTTTAAAAAAAAGTATGCAAGAAATTAATGCCAGTTACCTTCAATTTTTATTTGTCTGTTTTCAATTCTCTCCAATGCTTTCTCAATACGCCCAAGACGTTCATCGACGGATTGGTGTTAAAATCGCTATTCACAGCATATCTGTTGCGTATTAACCCTTTATCCATGTTAAGCTGTATTGAAATAATGTATGTACGTATTTATTTTTCTAAAACTTTGTTTACTTATTGAGTAAGATTTTATTTTCATTCAATTATGAACGTATTTACTAAGGTGGTGCAAAAACTCTGTTATATAAAGTCTACTTGTTTGACTTTTTTCTGAAATTCTACTTTTTGTAAAAGTGCTTTTTCACTCCACCTTAATATTTACATATGTCAAAACTTCTTTATTTCCTCATTAATTTATTTATGTATACATTTTTTTGTAGCTTTATTAGCTTATTTATTTCTTTCTTTACATATGCAGCTCTACAAAACAATAGCACATCAACATTAAGTCCAATTTTGACTATTTTTCTTTTGTTTTTCAATGTTAATTATTTTTTTTATAAAAGTATAGCTCATTATCTAACTAAAACCATCTAAATCCA
>NW_023458972.1:50266-59077 GCF_013731165.1 Rhagoletis pomonella
TATAAAAATAAAAACGATGCCATAAACACAAAATTATTTTACAAATGAAGGGGTTAGAATCAAAAGGATCTAAGTTGGTCTGACATTGTTTTGAGATAATTAAGGTTAAAGTTGATTACTTATTGTAAATTCTGGGTAAATGCGTTTGAAATGATTCTTGCCTAAATGAATGCAGGTTAAATTAACTTTTTCAAAGAATCTTTACTGCAGATGGAAAAAAAACTGAAACATTTTTTTTTTGTGTCACTTGGATCCTTTTACTTCTGAGTACCTACTTAGGTAAATTTCTGTAAGGAATTAAATGGAAAAGCTTATTTTTATGAAAATCTACATTTTATTATGTAAAAAAGTAATAATATACAACACTAACTCTACTAAAATACATCTAATCATCGTATTCTGACAAAATGCTGGCGTGGGCGTCATCTGATTCTTTGTTTTCTTCTCGAACTATAATTGTCTTTTGACTTCGCTTCTTAGCACTTTTGTTGTTTCCTCAGAGCGAGAGAGTATTTTGATGGATTTACGAGCTCTATCTTTTAAAACCTGCAAGTGTGTAATCACATTATTTTAATAAATAGAAAGAAAATATTTTAGTTTTATTTTGGCCACTCCGAGTTTAGTTTTTGAATTCACTCGTGTTGCAAATTTACATAGTTAGATCTTCACATTTAAATTTTTTACGAGCTTTGGGAATATTTAGAAATGTAACAGCAGGGGGTCCACCTAAACCAATAAATTTTTGAAAGGGGTCTACGAGAAAAAGATTTGGGAACCTCTGGGTTAGAATAAGGGTACTCAATAAACTAGAAAGAAATTCTTCTACCCAGTTACTAATTTGTACCCAGCACACGCAAAGGCCTACTTATATTTTACATTTCCTGACCTAGGCTGCGACTAATTGTTCATTTCTGCTTATCATTAAACCAGAAACAGATCAAATGCACCTTTTCACAAAAACGAAGAACTTATACATTGTGCACTGTACTCGATCCTCTTAAAATGAAATTGCCCTACCCAGCATTACGCTTGGACCATTTTTATTTCAAATCACTTACCTAGCAATCATGGGCGTAGCCAGAACGAGGGGACCTCCTATAAAATTATTAATATTTTTTTTTTTTAACCAATAAGTTTTACTAAAAAATTGTTTATTATAGCTTAAAATTATTGTTATCAATAGAGGTATGTTGTACAAAAACACATAAATAGAAGTTCACAAAAGTTGATATAAAACTATTCGTCGATTTAAATAATAAAATTATTACTGCACATGTTTTTTTTTCAGAGGAGAATGCATCGAAAACCTAACCCCGTCAGTGTGAGACTTTAACCCAAATTAAACCTCATAACGTTATGTACCGTTCCCCTCCTGTTAGCACCGTCAACAATGTGAATAAGCCCTAGCGACAAAGGCCATCGGCTTTCTAAAATAAAATTAATGATAGTGGTTAACTACTTACTTATCTACAGGTAGTACATAAATATAATACCACACTTCAAAATAGATATTTAGTTTACATATGAATGTTATTAGTATGTTAGTAGTATTTACAGTTATCAGTGTTTGTTCTAAATCGTTATTGCTTATTTCTCGGCGAATACTTTCAAGTTCTGGGCATTTGTTTACTATATGGCTTACTGTGAGGTCGTAGATATTGCAATAGGGACAAGTAGTTGGTTGAGATTTGTCGAGTAGTAAAACGCGTGTGCCCAAGACGAAGTCGTGTATGTATATAGGTAGTTCAACGGGAAAATTAGGTTCTGACCGACCAGGGTTTATTGTTTTGTATCTGTTGCTGTAAGTTTCCCAATATAGATTTGAAGATATCATGTGATGGTTGTAAACTGCCCTTCTAATGTAATTTTTGCATAGTGTATTGGTTAATTTCAGTGGTGATCTAGTTGCCATTTTAGTTGCATTATCCGCAAGAGTGTTGCCCTGTATACCAATATGGCTAAGCACCCTGAGTAGTTTGATGGTGTGAGGGTTTGCTATTAGAATGTCCCTTATTTCGGATATTATTGGGTTGGACTCATTCACATTTAAAACTGATTGAAGTGAGGATAGGGAGTCCGAGAAGATTATGTATTTAACACGCCTGTCTTTGGCTATGCGGCTAGCGTGGAGGATGGCTGTTGTCTCAGCGGTAAAAACAGAGGCCTGGAGTGGTAGTAATCTTAGCATGATGGTGGACTCGTTATCGACAACACTGTAACCAACAACTTTATTCTCCTTCGATGCATCGGTATATAAAATGTTCCAGTTCGTGAGATACTTTTTGTGAATTGTGAGTTGTAATATAATTGAATTGTTTTGAAGTAACCAAGGGGGTGAGCGCGATCTGAACGAAGCCCTGAAGTTTAAAGTAATATCCAGTTCTTTGGCGAAATGCAGCATATTCTGCAGAGCTGATACAGTTTTTGGTTAACGTTTTCGTTTCACTTTGTTTTTTATTATAGTTTTCAGAGGTGAGCCGTCTGAGTACCAAAGTCTTGAAAGTAAACAGCCCGAAAGATAAGAGATGCGCTCCTTTAGTTGAGGTAGTCCGGCTTCGGTCAGTATATTGATAATTGGGGTTGTCCGAAAGGCTCCTAGGGAAAGACGAGCTGCTGAGTGGTATATAGTATATGATATGATCCGAAAATTGGCAAGCCACAATCTATTTTTGACAAAATTGTCGCTCTAACTATTTTTATTAGCGTATTTGTATTACTTTCTAACTTACGGCTGCTTAGACACATAATTATATTCAATCTGTTTTGAAGTGATGTACATAAATATTTAACATGATCATTCCACGGGTATCTATTATTAAATATAATACCAAGAAATTTAAGACAATGAACATTTTGTACAATTTGGTCATTGAAACTAATTACTAAGTTGTTAAATGAGTGCTTTTTACAAATGTGTAGATGGCTAGATTTATCCAAAGATATTTTAGTTCCGGAGACTTGACACCATGTTGTAATATCATCAAATAACTTAATTAAATGGTTATTGAAATTTATCGGGTTTTTTTCATTTGCGAAAATATATAGGTCATCTGCGTAAATAATATGTCTAAAATAATTATTCTGATTAATTATCTCGTTAAGGCGATTGTATGCGATTAGAAAGAGTGTAACTGATAAAGGAGAACCTTGCGCTATTCCGTTTTCAAGTGAACATAAGTCTTTTTCATTCTTTATTCAGATAAGGTTACATTTAAAGTTGTAGACTGGAAAAAAAACGCGAAGCTAAGAAAGCTTGTCCGCGGGTACGAATTATTAAAATTGATTTAGCTAATACTCTCTTTAGGATACTAACATTAGTGCTATTGCATAAAAATAATACGTAAAAAAATACGATTACAACGCAGCTTATGTCTAAGAATTTAAGAAATGATCTTTTATTAAATTTTTTCTGTTTGCATTTTCCGGCAGATATATGTATTGTGGTGGCAGTTCATTCGACAGAGTTGGCGTTACGACGTTCAGTGTATTTTTGGCATAGTTATTTATGAACTTTGGGATTTTGAAGCATCCTTCTATCCGCCTGCGAGTTTTATGCTCATGGTCAATTCGATTCCTAAAGCGCCTATCATCGAAAAATTCATTTAGCACTGCACACTGCGTCGGTTGGGGTATTTGTTTTCGTCGCCAATATTTTAAGCACATAGTTTGGAGTGCAATGGGGTATAGTCATTGCGCTGGGTATGCAGTTACAGTTGCATGGCTATACTCAATCCCGACTCTTGCGTCCTCGTTCGCGCACTCTGGGCAACGTGAGCAACCCATGTGCGAGATGCGGTAACCAATCCGAGTGGAGCCTTGGGTCACGGCAGAATGAGAGGGAGCTTCGGTGGGGCCACTCTGACTTATTCGGTTTAAGGGCTCACTGAAGTCTGCAGCGTCTGTTCACCAGTAGGTGCGGCTGCAAGCGGGTGTCTGCTTGGAGCAAGCGGCTCGCTATATAAACGTGTATTTGGTTGCGAAACCACCCCCGTCCCAGCAATGGGTTGTGCGCTGGGCTTGGGACCCGCCACGTAAAAACCACTTCCAGTGAAGAAGCAAGGCAAAGCCTCGGATGAGACCCCCCCTTATGATGACGACCACGGCAAATGTTTAAAGGACTACGATTTGAGGGCATGCACCTGGAATGTCCGGACCCTTAATGGGGAAGGTGCCTCTGCCCGGCTGGTTGATGTCCTCGTAAGGACAAAAGCTGACATCACCTCCATCCAAGAAATGCGTTGGACGGGGCAAGGCAAACAATGTCTGGGGCCTTGCGACGTCTACTACAGCTGCCATGTAAAGGAGCGCAAATTCGGAGTTGGATTTGTGGTGGGAGAGAGACTCCGTCGCCGAGTACTGTCGTTCACCCCGGTGGACGAGCGTCTAGCCACAATCCGCATCAAAGCGAGATTCTTCAACATCTCGCTCATCTGCGCCCATGCCCCGACGGAAGAGAAGGATGAGGCATCCAAGGATCTCTTCTATGAGCGCTTGGAGCGCACGTACGAGCGCTGCCCCCGTCATGATATCAAAATCGTGCTTGGCGACTTCAATGCCAGGGTGGGCAAAGAAGGGATCTTTGGAACCACCGTCGGAAAATTCAGCCTCCACGACGAAACGTCCGACAACGGATTGAGGCTGATCGACTTCGCCGGGGCCCGAAACATGGTAGTATGCAGTACTAGGTTCAAGCATAAAAAGTTCCATCAAGCTAACTGGCTGTATCCGGATCGAAAAACGAGAAACCAAATCGATCATGTTGTGATAGACGGAAGGCACGCTTCCAGTGTTTTAGACGTACGCACACTCCGAGGCCCAAACATCGACTCGGACCACTATCTTGTTGCAGCCAAGATACGCACCCGCCTCTGTGCAGCAAAAAATGTGCGCCCAAATATGCAAGGAAAGCTTAACGTCGAAAAGCTGCAATCACAACAGACAGCCAGCGCTTTCGCTACTCGACTCTCACACCTGCTCTCAGAGAGCACTCTTCAACAAACCGACATATGCGAGCAGTGGAACCACATTTCCCGCTCATTAAGTACCGCCGCCGAAGAAGTAGTCGGATTTCAGCGAGCCCGAAAGAACAACTGGTACGATGAGGAGTGTCAGGAAGCTGCAGAGAAAAAAGATGCCGCCTACAGGGCCACGCTGCGATCGGGCGCAACGCGCGCTATGTGGGACCGCTATAGGGATCTGAAGAGGGAAGCGAGACGTATTTGCCGCAACAAGAAGAGAGAGGCAGAAATACGTGAGTGCGAAGAGCTTGAAATGCTGGCCGACAGGAGGAATGCCCGAAAACTTTACCAGAGAGTTAGGCGACTTACGGAAGGTTTAAAGACCGGGGCGCACTCCTGTAAGAATAATAATGGCGACCTAGTAACTGATGTCCAGAGCGTACTTAAATTATGGAGGGAACACTTTTCCGCCCTACTAAATGGTAGCAGCACGGAAAGTTGTGGAGAAGAAGAACCCGAGCGCGCAGTCGATGATGACGGAGTCGACGTTCCACCGCCTGACTATGACGAGGTACGTATAGCAATAACGCGGCTGAAAAACAACAAAGCCGCTGGAGCTGACAGCCTGCCAGCTGAGCTATTCAAGTACGGCGGCGAGGAGTTGATAAGGTGCATGCATCAACTCTTGTGCAGAATATGGTCAGATGAACGCATGCCCGACGACTGGAATTTAAGTGTGCTCTGCCCAATCCACAAGAAAGGTGACCCCGCCATTCGCGCCAACTACCGCGGGATCAGCCTTCTAAGCATAGGTTACAAGGTCTTATCGAGCGTATTGTGTGAAAGACTGAAGCCCACCGTCAATGAATTGATTGGGCCTTATCAGTGTGGCTTTAGACCTGGCAAATCCACCATATACCAGGTATTCACAATACGCCAAATCTTGGAAAAGACCCGCGAGAAAAGGATCGACACTCACCACCTATTTGTCGACTTTAAAGCCGCTTTTGACAGCACTAAAAGGAGTTGCCTATACGCCGCTATGTCTGAATTTGGCATCCCCTCAAAACTCATACGGCTGTGTAAAATGACGTTGAGCAATACCACCAGCTCCGTCGGAATTGGAAAAGACCTCTCCGAGCCGTTCGCCACAAAACGGGGTTTCAGACAGGGCGACTCCCTTTCATGTGACTTCTTTAATCTGATGTTGGAGAAGATAATAAGAGCTGCAGAACTGAACCGCTCAGGAACAATTTACTACAAGAGCGTGCAATTGCTGGCTTATGCCGATGACATCGACATCATCGGTAACAAAAACCGCGAAGTCTGTTCTGCCTTTTCCAAGTTGGATAGGGAAGCAAAGCGCATGGGTCTGGTGGTAAACGAGGACAAGACGAAGTATCTCCTGTCATCAAACAAACAGTCAGCACATTCGCGCCTTGGCACCCACGTCACTGTTG
This sequence comes from Rhagoletis pomonella, assembly GCF_013731165.1. Taxonomy (NCBI): domain Eukaryota; kingdom Metazoa; phylum Arthropoda; class Insecta; order Diptera; family Tephritidae; genus Rhagoletis; species Rhagoletis pomonella. Next base: position 56,685 of record NW_023458972.1, read on the forward strand.
ACAGTTACAATTTCGAGAAAGTAGAGAATTTCGTTTACTTGGGAACCAGCATTAACACCGATAATAATGTCAGCATTGAAATCCAACGTAGAATCACTCTTGCCAACAAGTGCTACTTTGGACTGAGTAGGCAATTCAGGAGTAAAGTCCTCTCTCGACGTACGAAAACCACGCTCTATAAGTCACTCATCATGCCCGTGCTGGTATATGGCGCAGAAGCATGGACAATGACAACATCCGATGAGGCGGCTCTTGGGGTGTTTGAGAGAAAGATTTTGCGGAAGATTTACGGTCCTTTACGCGTTGGCGACGGTGAGTACCGCAGACGATGGAACGATGAGCTGTATGAGCTTTACAACGATATGGACATAGTGCAGCGATTTAAAATACAGCGGCTCCGCTGGCTTGGTCATGTCGTTCGAATGGACACCGACGCTCCAGCTCTGAAAGTATTCAACTCGGAACCCGCTGGTGGTAGCAGAGGAAGAGGGAGACCCCCACTGCGATGGAAAGATCAGGTGGAGAAGGACTTGGCTTCACTTGGCGTTTCCAATTGGCGTCAGTTGGCACAGAGGAGAAACGACTGGCGTGCTTTGCTGAACTCGGCCAAAATCGCTTAGGCGGTTACAGCGCCAAAAAGAAGAAGAAGAAGTTTTGGCTTTGCTGTAGTTTCGTGCAGACCGATGATGTTCCCCATGCTGTGATACGGTGACGCAAATAGGACTCTACTAGCGAGTGATATGCCTGTCCTAGAACTCCATAATCTGAACAGTAGCTAAGATGTCTAAGCATAAATGTTGATATCCTAATTTTCTTTTGTAATTATGTAATATGCTCATTATACCTTTCATGAGCATGAATGGTATTATAACTTTGGTCCGATGTTTGTAAGTACCAGAATAAAAAGAGATAGACCCATTAAAATGTATACTTATATGATCAGAACGTTGAGCTGAGTCGATTGAGCCATGTCCGTCTGTCCGTCTATCTGTCTGTCTGTCCGTCTGTTTGTATGCAATCTAGTCTCTCAGTTTTCGAGATATCCTGATGAAATTTGGTAAGTGGGTGTATTTTTATATTGTATTAATCATTTGTCGGAACCGGAACAATCGGACCACTATAACATATAGCTCCCATACAACTGATTGTTCAGATATGAGATTTTTTGCCATAGCTCCTCCATTTATGCAGCTAGGAACATGAAATTTCGCACCGTTCTACTCATTACTAACACAATACTTACAGTGAAAATTATAAAGATCCGGTGACTATAACATATATCTCCCATACAACTGATTGTTCAGATATGAGAATTTGCGTTATAACTCCTCCATTTATGCAGCTGGGAATATGAAATTTCGCACTATTTCCACCCATTATCAAACGAATACAGTGAAAATGGTGAAGATTTGGTCGCTATAACCTATAGCCTCCATACAACTGATTGTTCAAATATGAGATTTTTTGTTATAAATTATCCATTTATGCAGCTAGAAACATTAATTTCGCACTATTTTCACTCATTATCAATAGAAATTTACAGTAAAATGAACAAAGATCCGGTCGCTATAACCTATTTATTGCCTCCATACCACAGATTGTTCAGATACCAGTTTTTCGATATATCTCCTTTATGTTGGAAGATAAACCCATTAAATTGTGTTACCGGTTTACATACCGATCACACAGCAGTGAAAATCACTTAGATTGGTGCTATATAAGGTATATCTTTCATACCTTTGATTGTTTAGATATACCCAACAAGCATTTCAGTAAATGTTTTTAAAAATAACTTAAAGTCAGTTTGCTATAATAAGCGTTAAATAAGCATTTTTAATATTAAGCTTATTAAAAGTTTTTTCAAATAAACGTTTAATAAGTTTTGAGAGCGAATGTTTATAAATAACTTAAACTTATAAATGAAATGCAAATGCCAACGACATGATGTAGTAAATATAAATTTTTTCAATCGTAAGTGACGTGTTTACGTTTTTTAAAATGTTTTATTAAAAGGAAAAAATTAAATAAAACCAATGCGGTAAAAAAATCCAATCCAGGACCCGCTGCGCTAATCGGTGGAGCATTCGAGTCTTCAAATGATGAGTTTTCCTTATCCTTTCTTAGTTTGACATTCAATTAAAAAAGTATTTTTTTCAGAAAAGTTCATCAATGAGAATGGCGCCGATGAAGCGGAATATATAGCTACATCGATGTCGTTTTTCCAATTTGCCAATAACCGCTTGTATTTGAAAGCACGCATCAAGATATAATAATTAACTTTTTATGCTTTATTTTTGTTATCGTGAATTTGTATGCTAAAATGTCTATTCCCTATTTACATTTTCGCGACTGTAGATGAGTCCGCCGAAAATTCGCATTTCTTTTAGTTTCTA
>NW_023458972.1:59177-60744 GCF_013731165.1 Rhagoletis pomonella
CAGTGTAAAGCGGTTCCTTCCATATCAAAATATTTTTGGAACATACATTTTTTTGCAACCTTGCGGAGTGCTGTCAGCGTTTCATTCTATCACATCACGATGTAGCGAAAAAATGTTACAGAAACCGCTACTTGTGATTTGCCGATTTTGACAATTCTCAAGTAAATGTAAACAACGCCTCAGAAACTTTAGATGCACTAAAATTTGCTAATACCAAAGAACGTAGATAACAAGAAGGGACAACTCGTTATAATTGTAGCGAAAGTGTGCAACAGGGGCGTGCCTTCTCTTTTGCCCTAGTGCGTTTTTTGATTGAATGAAAAGAGAAGGCACGCCCCTGTTGCGCGCTTTCGCCACAATTTAACGAGTTGTCCCTTCTTGGTATCTACGTTATTTGCTAATATTTTCACAAAAATCGCCGTTTTTTTAATTTTCGCTATTAATTTTTTTTATAAATCATATATTTTAAAACTTAACGTAATGAAACCACGCTTTCTGTCGAAAAATTTATTATTGAGAAAATTTACTATTTTACAGTTTATTTTATCCTCCCATTCGGCTTTATTTACTTTTATTTGAGAAATTTTATCGCCGCCGGGAATGCGGAATCTGGTCTTATATCATTCTTGTTACCATATAGTGTTTAGTGGTGGACAATTTTTGCTCTTAAAATTAAGAAAATTATGTCGAGCTAAAATAAAACTAGGTACTCAAAAACGCGAATATGTGATAGATTTCCGACCTTGTGTGGTAGATGCTCAAAAAAGTGGTAGATCTACCACAATGTGGTAGAAGTCCGATCACTGCCAGAAACTTGAATCTGTTTAAATTCTACAGGATTTCCTCATTAATTTTATAGCCATACTTCTTCTCTAAGCACATTTCTCTGAATTTTTTAAATCACTTTTGAATTACTGACGTCAGAGTGAACAACTAAAAACGCAATTTTACTATATTTGGCCCATGGTTTCGTGAATATATTGATATTTGTGTTTAAAATTTACTATCGCTCGGTTTTATATGTATAATGAGCTAAACATTTATAAAATAAATATTAATTATTAAATAAAAAAGAAATAAAGCCGATTCTGGTCAAGAAAAGCAGTTTTTATTATTGCCATCAGTGCAAATTACAAATCCCGGGATTACTTGCCAAGAATCCCGGGATTTTCGAGACGTTAAAAAGTCCGGGATCCCGGTATTAACATTCCTAGTCCAAATGTTGTTTGTATTTTTTCGCACATTTCGCTGGCATCATTTAACATCATTATGCTATCCCAATTCGTGTTACGCACACCTTCATTTACTTTTCGGTTATTCAAGTATTTTTTGTTTATCTCTCTTGCTGGAGTTACTTCGTGATTAGTAGCGAGACCACATAACAGAGAGTAGTGATCTGTTATATTATTTTCCACTACTGCAGATAATATTGTCGAAGCTCTCGCTCTGCTGAATATGAGGTCAATGATCGTGCTAGTTCCTGTGCTGATATCTACTCTCGTCTCTTCGTAACTATGTTCTCCATACCGTATGATGCTAGCATGTTTGAATATTGGGTGCTATTATT
>NW_023458972.1:60844-65374 GCF_013731165.1 Rhagoletis pomonella
TGTATGTTCCAAAAATATTTTGATATGGAAGGAACCGCTTTACACTGTCAAGGAAAAAATTGCCAAAACTCAATGCAATTTTTAGCAACTTCAATCTAGCACTTTCTTATACTAAAACAAATTTTTAGAGTCTAATTAAAATCTTTGCAATTTAGGTGAAACCTTGCAGAATGTCTTTAATTTTTGTACAAAGTTTGAACCACCACATTTACCACATTTTTTTGAAATCTACCACATTTTTTTCCAGATTCTACCACACAGAATTTTTTTTAAGTCCGATCACTGGTTTCTGAAAGAGAAGGGCTGGTAAATATTGAAAAATTTCATTTTAAAACTTTATCCTTGAAATTTCGCAATATTTGTTTTTGAAAAAATTATACATTAAGGGCTTATATAAACTCGATAACATCCTCGAATTTCGTTCTTCAAACTTTGTCTGCTTAAAAATTACCTATTCGTCCTTGTGAATCCCACAAATTTAAATTTTTTAAATTCTACAGAAATTTCCTATTGCATTTGTTACCCATATTTTTATTCTACAATGCATTGAATTATTTTAATACATTTTGGAATTAATCATATCTTTGAAATTACAAAATCCTTCAAAATAAATCCTGCGGTCAGAGAGAGAAAATAAAACGCCACTTTAAATAAAAAAGTAGGTTTCAAACCCATTTATTTATTATTTATTTCATTGTAGGAGAGCTTTTCAAACAATATAGAAGCGATTTTTTTCGATTCAAGTGGTTGAAAAGTAATGAATGTCTAAATCCCGGAACTAATCCCGGGATAGGAAAAAGCCGAAAAATTAACATCCCTAATTTAGACACATATATACAAATTCACTTACAATAGTAACAAAGAGAAGACATCGAAAAACAAATGCCTAGATGAACAAAGAGTTGAGGACGGCATGTGAAGCTCGAGACAAACTTTACAGAAGGTGGCGCGCAAAACCCAATAATAAAAAGAGGAGGGCTCAATATAAGCAGTTTCGAAATCAGGTAAACAGAAAAATTGAAAGCACGAGAAACAGATACTACTAAAATTTGTTCTACGAAAATAAGAAAGACTTGAAGAAAACCTGGCAAATTATAAATGAGTTAATTGGAAAAAAGTCGAATAGTGTAGACGAAACTGTTATCAAAATTTTAAAGGAAATTTGAAGGTCATTTGTGATAACTTGGCTAGTACTTTCAAAGAAAGCGTCAATTGTACAATACATACCTGTGACATTAGAACGATGGAACCTGTTGAATTTAAGGCTGCAAACCCTATTTATTTCCCGGAAACTAGTGAGGGGAAATCGCCTCAATTATTGGGTGTTTGAATGAAAAGAAAAGTCCAGGATTCGACGGAATAAGACCAAAAGATTTAAAAAATAATATTTATGTGATAACACCTGTGTTCATGAAGGTTATAAACCTTATTCTACGACAATATTACGTACCGGAAAGCCTTTAAATATCTATAATACGGCCAATATATAAGTCGGGCATTAAATCCGACCGTTCAATAGCGATACTCCCTTTATTGGAAAAAATTATGAAAGAGGTGATAGGCAGTAGATTACGACAATTTATAGAAAAATATGACGTGATTCAACGCAACCAATTTGGATTCAAAGAGGAAAAAATATTGATAAACTATTAGGAAACTTCGCAAACACACTAAATTACCACCTCAGCAAAAGTCATCACAACCTAGCTTTGTTTATTGATTTTCGCAAATCATTCGACACGCTGTCGCACCAAAGGCTGTTGGAAAAAATTGAGTATGCAGGAGTAAGGGGAGACTGCCTTAGATTGTTTCAAAGTTATCTCGAACTAAGAAAGTTTCAGGTGAAAATATATGAGAAAAAAAGCGAAGAAAAATCTTTCACAAATGGAGTTCCTCAAGGTTCAAAATTGGGTCCAATATTTAATATATTCAAGTAGTTTGTTGTTGACGGATGACACCGCCGTCGTTGTGTCCCATAGGGATCTAAAAACAGCAACACATATACTACAACGAAAGCTTAATATAATAACAAGATGGTCACATGATAACGGACTGCCAATCAATGCATCGAAAACAAAAATTATATACATAAGGCCACCTGGCCGCTGTAGAGCAGTGGTAAGCCGCGTGCTCTTCTACTCCGCAGCACCTGGGTTCAAGCCCTGGTCAAAGCAACATCGCAAAAAAATATAGAAAAAAGGTTTTTTCTTAACAGCGGTCGTCCTGCGGCAGGCAATGGCAAACCTCCGAGTGTATTTCTGTCATGAAAAACAGCTTCTCATAAAAATACAATCGCCGTTCGGAGTCGGCGTAAAACTGTAGGTCCCTCCGATTTGTGTGACAACATCAAGGCGCACGCTACAAGTCGGAGGAGAAGCTCGGCCAAACTTTAACATATGTGTATGCGCCAATCTATTATTATTATTGTTATTATTAAGGCCACCTCACATTCGGACATAAACATAATATTTCACAGCTATGGTTGTTTGCATCAAAGCAACAATAGGAGTGACACTCTAGTGTCATGTGCAGTGTTGCCGTTTTGGTTACTTTTAACCAATTTTGGTTATTTTTTTCTTGCCTGTGAAGTTGTTAATATCTTTCCCATTTTGGTTATTTTTAACATTTACTGTAGTTTCTAATTTTTGTATACATACAATAATTAAATCTTTGAAAAATAGTGTAAACAAATACATTTATTCTGCTCAATATTGGTTATTTAACTAAAGTTATTACTACTAAAATGGCAACTCAAGATTCGACTTATTCCGATAATAATCATGTGTTTACATATGCAAAAGAACATGTAAATGTTCGAGGGTGCAACTATTATCGGGTCCAAAGAACGTAAATCTATAAGAAGAGGCAACACGTTATAATTGTAACGAGTCATTTCTTGTCGGGTCGTATCTTTAATAAATCGCGGTGAATTAATCGCCAAGCTTTTGAAACGGCCCCGCAGTTACACCGTTTCTTTGTTCTTTGCACACACCTACATAATATGTATGTGCCTGAAATGACATTTGAATAATAAGAGAGTCATTAAAAAGCCGCGAAAAATTATTAGAATTCCGCGCAAAATTGGTGTTTCAAGTTAATTTACACGGGCTCAATTCTATGGATAAGTGAGAAAAAATACACAATTTTGGTTTTATTTTGCATAATATGTATTTCCAAAAAACTTTTCAATTAGGTTCGTTATAAGACATAGGCCAGCAACACCTGTCGAGGTTGAGGAGAGTAGCAGCAGCAGTGGCAGCCCCAGCAGTGAAACCAAGTGAGAATATTTAGAATCATTGTATTAATATTACTTACATATGTATGTATTTGTTTTATAATATATAGAATACAGAATATACATGGTCGGCTAAAGACTACTTCAAATGAATACATACTCAGATAGTACATATATAAATACCTCGTATATGCGGAATCCTATACCACGTCATGTATGTACAATAAAAAAGGGATTTGGTAATTATTTTTCCATTACTGCTTACTTTATTAATTTAAGTTAAGATTAATAATAATAATCTTACAGCAAGTAGGTTCAAGGGAAATACCATTCCACAGTTTTGAAAAAATCGGTTTTTCGCGCTTTTGTAAAATTTAGTTACCATCGTATACGCGGTACTGCGTTTGGCGTATACGAGGTACTTCGCGCTGAGCGACGATATAGTTCAATGCAGTCCAATTTTTAATTGTTTAATCTTAATTAAAAAATATTTACAATGTGGTTGTTCACGCTGATTAGGTATTTCATTGATTCTTACAAAGAAGTTGGAAACTGTGTACCTATGTACTTATTTGAAAACGTCATTTAGAGTCTAGTAATGTTTACGAAGATATTAACATACATATGTACCTAATACGGGAAGCCTGATTTTCTAAAATATGTATTTATATATATACTTATATATGAATGTATTTCATTTATTTTCAGCCTTAAAAGGATTTACTTTTCAAAAATGCAAATAAAAATTGATTTTCTTCGGTTTGTAAAATTTGTCTATACGTACTATATAAAAGAGTTTGTGATTACCTGAGTTGTTAATCTAATAAAAAAAATGGTTATTTTTCCTTACATCTGGTAACTTTTTCCTCAAATCTTGGTTAGAAAGTTCTTTGAGCGGCGGCAACACTGGTCATGTGGTTGCACGACAAATATTGAGGTGGTTGATAGGTATAAATACCTAGGAGTCATAGTAGACAAAAAGTTAAAATGGAACAAGTAAGAGCAGCGCTGTCTTCGGCTATGCCGAAGGCTTAATACCTTTCATGAACATCTGAAAATATTACTTTAACAGATTACTGCATTTGAAAAAAAGTATATATTCACGGCATACATACTTAGATAGAGGAGATACATATGTATATAAAAAATTACCCAACAAGCAAAATAAACTTAAAGAAAGTTTTTTTTAAGTTTTCAATTATAAACATTAAGCTTACAAAACGTTGATTTTTTGTTTATAAAACGCTTGAAAGTAAGCGTAATATAATCGAAAAGGAACATTGGTTTTAAGCGTA
>NW_023458972.1:65474-68559 GCF_013731165.1 Rhagoletis pomonella
TAAGACATCCAATCGTTTTATTTACCCTAGGCCTAGAGCTCAAAAAACAATCAAAATATTACAATAAACGGCCAGAAAACAAAACCTAACCATTGCTTAAGCATTTTAAACCCTTAGTAAAATTAATATCTAACGAACCTTTTGAAAAAAGAATAATCATTTTCGGGTGGGATTGGAAGAGTAGACAGCTTTTGTAACACAAAAATATTTTTCGATAATATGCTCAAATAAGCCACATTAAAAGGCAACATCAAATTTCCTTATGTTTCAGGTGTTAAGCGGTCGGAAAGAAAAGTTCTTTATGTTCCTTTAGTTCACAACATCAAGTTCATTAAACTCCATTTCTGGTGTTTGCCTTCGTTTGATATGAATTGTAGAAAAAATTAAGCAAAACGAAGAAAATTTTAACATTTAAACAGTCAGGAAAAATTAATCAATTTTTTTACATCTAAGCGAAACGGCACGGAAACGCCGCTTGAACGAAAATATTTGAATTTATAGAAAATAGAATAAATTTGACCATCGAGAAAAAACATTGATTTTTATTAATTTGAATCGGCATCCCTACATGCAATTTTTTATGCATACAAATTCCATTAAATACTCCCATAAAAATGTGTTGCCTTTTTCGAGAAAAAAAGCGATTTTTCTTGGGTTTTAGTGCGTTTTCAAATTCAAAACTTGGCAACACTGTAATTCAGATCTAATTACCATGCGCATTACGACACCAATTGTATGCGGAGACTTATATATTTTTAGTAATAACTTACATTTTGGATAAATTTTGTGTCGAAAACAAAAAAAAAATACAGAGATAGAGAACTAAGAATGTGTCTTGGGAATGGGGTAATTCGCGATCGAAATTAGAGGAGCAAACAAAGTAATTCACGGTGTCGTGAGAAAGCCGTATTACCCTTTACAGCGCTGAAAGACTAGCTAACGACGTGCCTTCACAGGCGAAAATTATTGCCTACCATATGTCATTTTGTTTGCCAAATAAAATAGTATGTATAGGTTTTATCAGTGGCAATATTGGTATGTGGGGATTTTTTATCTTGATAAGTGCATTTATAAGATGGATTAAAACAAGTATGTTCCCTGCATTGGAGCGTAAATATGCTTAAACAATTTTGAGAAAATGTTATATTTTACGTCCAAGCATATAATAAAAAAAAAACAACATCCCCAACGGCAGCCCATACTATTTTTCCGGAAAATGTTGCCTCTTATTCTTATTACTTTAAAGGAGTAATTATTTTATATATACATATATACTAGCAGACCCGGCGAACATCGTCCCGCCCAAAATAAATTTTTTGTATTCAAACATTTTGGTCCAACATTTTCACCAAGAGTTCACGTTCATGATTTTTAGTGACCCATTTGTCTTCTAATATTACGGTTTGGTGGTTGTGAGAAGGCATATTTGCCGTCTTAAATAACTTAGCAAAACTGTACATGCATACAAAGATACGTAATAGTTTGAGTGCGTTTGAAAGGCGCCACGTCCCCTTTTCAAATAGCCCCAATTTTCTCTAAGAGCATGGGATTGATTTCATATATCTCTATACCATTTTCGAGTAATCTACCATGGGAGGTGCCACGTCCGCTTTTCGAATAGCCCCAACTTTTCTTACAACACAACACAATATAACACAAAAATTTCATAAAGATCGGTCGAGCCTTGTAGGAAGAGTTCGATTTTTATATATTAGATAGGCATGATGCGAGAACATAGAAAACATTTCGATGAAAAAAAATATTTTTTCTCGGGTTCACAACTATCCTACCTTTTAAGTTGGAACCAACAATACACACCCACAAAGTATCATTGAAATCGGTTAAGCGGTTTCGGAGATTAGCGTAAACGAACACAGTGACACGGGATTTTTATATATTAAGATTCTCTACTATAAGCACCTGCCATAGATTCGTTTGCGTACCAAATTTCATTTTCATTTGACTTATGGCTTTGAAATTATAGCTGATAAAATTTTCCATGCCTATGGGATGTGCCACGCCCCCTTTTACAAACCCATTTATATATAAGCACCTACCATTGATATATCTGCATACCAAATTTCAAGTTCGTGGGACTTATAGTTCCGACGTTACAGCTGATATAAAATTCCATGCCTATTGGATGTGCCACGCCCCCTTTTCCAAACTCATTTGTATATACCCTAATATAAGTACCTACCATTAAAATGGCTGCGTACGAAATTTCAAGTTCAAGCGACTTATAGTTCCGGAGTTATAGCTGATAAAACATTCCAGGTCCTGGGACGTGCCGCTCCCCCTTTTACAAACTCACTTATATATAGCCTACTATAAGCACCTGCTACAGATACGTCTGCGTATCAAATTTCAATTTCACGTGACATATGATTCCGAATTTTCCACGCCTATGGGATGTGCCACGCCTCCTTTTGCAAAACTCAAATATATATATATGTCTTACCTAAAGCGCCTACCGTAGATATGCCTGCATACCAAATTTCAAGTTCTTGGGACTTGTGGTTCCTATGGGATGTGCCACGCCCCCTTTTTAAAAACTCATGTATATATAGCCTACTGTAAGCACCTACCGCAGATATGTCTGCATACCTAACTTCAATTCATGTGACTGATCGTTGTGAAATTATAGCTGATAAAAATTTCCACGCTTATGGGATGTGCTACGCCCCCTTTTACAAAGCCCTTTATATATACCTTACTGTAAGCACCTATCATAGTTATGTCTGCATACCAAATTTAAAGTTCATGTGGCTTATACTTCCGGAGTTATAGCTGATAAAATAATCCTATGGGATGTGCCACGCCTCCTTTTGCAAACTCATTTATATATACCTTACTGTAAGCACCTACCATAGTTATGTCTGCATACCAAATTTAAAGTTCATGTGACTTATAGTTCCGGAGTTATAGCTGATAAAATAATCCTATGGGTTGTGCCACGCCCGCTTTTTCAAACTCATTTATATATACCCTACTATAAGCACCTACTATATGTATGTATGACTGAATAACAAATTTCAAGCTCATATGACTTACAGTTTCGGATTAATGGCTGATAAAATATTCC
>NW_023458972.1:68659-74607 GCF_013731165.1 Rhagoletis pomonella
GTGGCATATCCCATAGGATTATTTTATCAGCTATAACTCCGGAGCTCCAAGTCACATGAACTTGAAATTTCGTATGCAGACGTAGCTATGGTAGGTGCTTACAGTAAGGTATATATAAAGGGCTTTGTAAAAGGGGGCGTGGCACATCCCATAGGCGTGGAAATTTTTATCAGCTATAATTTCACAACCATCAGTCACATGAAATTGAAATTAGGTATGCAGACATATCTGCGGTAGGTGCTTACAGTAGGCTATATATACATGGGTTTCTAAAAAGGGGCGTGGCACATCCCATAGGCGTGGACCCTTTTATCAACTATAACTTGGGAACCACAAGTCCCAAGAACTTGAAATTTGGTGTGCAGGTATATCTACGGTAGGCGCTTTAACTAATCCCATAGGCGTGGAAAATTCGGAATCACATGTCACGTGAAATTGAAATTTGGTGCGCAGACGTATCTTTAGTAGGTTCTTAAAGTTGGCTATATATAAGTGATCTTTTAAAACGGGGAGCGGCACGTCCCATGACCTGGAATGCTTTCTCAGCTATAACTCCGGAGCTATAAGTCGCTTGAACTTGAAATTTCGTACGCAGCCATTTGAATGGTAGGTACTTATATTAGGGTATATATAAATGAGTTTGGAAAAGAGTGCATGGCACATCCAATAGGCATGGAATTTTTTAACAGCTATAACTTCGGAAAATTTAGTCAGCTATAATTTCAAAACCATAAGTCAAATTAAATTGAAATTTGGTACGCAAACGTATCTATGGTAGGTGCTTATATTAGGGTCTTAATATATAAATATCCCTTGTCACTGTGTTCGTTTACGCTAATCTCCGAAACTGCTTAACCGATTTCAATGAAATTTTGTGGGTGTGTATTGTTGGTTCCAACTTAAAAGATAGGAACCCGAGAAAAAATACAAACTATGTTCGACATATTTTGTATGTAGAAGACACTGTCCGCAAAAAATAAATAATTGCAAAAATCAACGAAATTTTCTGGTAACTTTAGACTTGCACTTTACTAATTGGCTCAAAAGCTACATTTCCAACATTTTTCTAAAATATCTGATTCGAAATTGTAATCTGATGAAATAGTCTCCGAGCCAATAATTTTGTACGGCACGGTACTTATAAGTAATCTAGGTTTAAGGAAAGAAAAAAAATTAAATACAAGGTAACATTAAAATATCAGTCATTTGGTTCGTTGCTGTGAACTTGTTTCAAAACTTCTGGCCTTTGCTTAATATAATTGTAAAACTCTGTGCATGTCATTTTAACGTACATACTTATATTAATCATCAACTATTGCTTGTGCAAAACGTGCTAAATTTATAAAAAATTCGCATATGAAAGAGCACCAACCCAACTCGTAATAAATTTAAGTATACAAATTTTAGTATTTAGTATAGAAATATTCAAATCAAATACGTACGCCAATATTAAAATGAAGGGCTTAGCACTTAACGGATGCTTTTTTATAATTAAGTTAAAAAAATATTTAAATTACATGCTGCCTGTAATGGGATTTGAACCCTGACGCTCTGGAAATTAGCAAATTGTGGCAAGCATCTTCGTGCACTCAGCTACAGCCAGACATGTAAATGTGCATACAAATGTTCAGTTTGATTCAAAACCACATCTTCGTGTTATGAAAGTATTGTTTTTAAATACGAACATTTTAAAACGATAATCAAATAAAAAATATTCATGTTTACTATACGTTATTTCCCCCAGTAAATTCATAAAATTTTTCTTAATATTACAACGCGTTTTTTCTCTCAGTGTAGTCATTTTTATTCAAAATTTGTGCAATCAAATCGAAAACCGGGACACTTAAAGGTTAAAGGTTGGGCCGGGACACCAGGACAAATAATCTAAAACCGGGACATGTCCGGGAAAACCGGGACGTCTAGCAGCCCTAGGCTATTGGAAAAAGGGACGTGGCACCTCCCATGGTAAATTACTCGAAAATGGTATAGAGATATATGAAATCAATCCCATGCTCTTACAGCAAATTGGAGTTATTTGAAAAGGGGACGTGGCGCCTTTCAAACGCACTGAAACTATTACGTATCTTTGTGTGCATGTACAGTTTTGCTAAGTTATTTAAGACGGCAAATATGCCTTCTGACAACCACCAAACCGTAACATTAGAAGACAAATGCGTCACTAAAAATCATGAACGTGAACTCTTGGTGAAAATGTTGGACCAAAGTGTCTCAATACACGGTTAAAAATTTCGGTTTTAATTTTAAACATTTTGGACTACATATATGACCAAACTACATAAATTCAGTTTCAAATACAAACCTTATACATTAAAAAAAAGAGGGCGCATATGTATGTTGGGTTTAGAAAAAAAAAACAATTCGGTTTAAATTTTAAACCCAAACATTTTCATAATTAAGAATAAAAAGTAAAAATAAAATTTCATGCCCCGTCTGATGGGGATTGAACCCATTGAATTGTATCAAGCAGCTTTGCACACTCAGCTACAGCCACGCATGTAAATGCGCTTTCATATGTTGAGTTTGAATCAACACCACATTTCGCTGAGTGCAAACATTTTCTATTTCGGTTTAGATTTTAAACCAAATTTTCTATATATGAAACCTAGAAACTAGAATTAAAACATTTTGGTTTGATTTTTAAACCACGAACTTTTTGGACTAAAATTTGAACCATAATATATTAAAAATTGCTTAAAACTATTGACTGGTTTAAAAAGTAGACTATAAAAGATTAAGAAAGGCAGTAGTCAAAGCGCGGTCTAAAAATTAAACCCAAATTTTTGACCGTGTACAAAAAATTTATTTTGGGCGGGACGAAGCTCGCCGGGTCTGCTAGTCTATATATATAAAAATGAAATGTTTTTCGTATGACCGCGATGCCTGACCAAACGGCTGAACCGATTTCAATTCTGTAAAAAGTACTTTCGTGGACCTTCTGTGTGCAAGGTTTTTCGATTTAAAAAAATTTAAAACTTTCTGTTGTTGTTGCCGAAGAATGCAGAATGCTGAGACGTCACGATTTCACAATTTCATAGAGTTTTCCGTATATTGAATGTCACTAAACTACTAAACGGCTAGTCCGATTTGGTTCATATTTTGAACATGAGTCAGCACCTAGAATGGAAATATTCTGACCATAAATGCACTCGCCAGGTGGCGCTAGGGTCGGAATATTCCTAAAAACTGCATTTTCTTGCCGATCTGGCTCATATTTAGAATACAATTCAGCCTATTCAAAATAAATATTGAGACTAAAAAGTAAAGTAAAGTAAAGTAAAAAATTGTTATCCGACAAGGGGGCGTGGCACCTCCCATAGGCGTGAAATTTTTTATCAGCTATAACTTCGGAACCATAAGTGACCTGAACTTGAAATTAGGTTCGCAGACGTATCTATAGTAGGTGCTTATTGTAAGGTATATATAAATGGCTTTGTAAAAGGGGGCGTGGCACATCCCATAGGCCGGGAAATTTGATCAGCTATTACTTCGAAACCTTAAGACACATGAAATTGAAATTTGGTATGACATATCTATGATAGGTGCTTATAGTGGGCTATATATACATGAGTTTATAAAAAGGGGCGTGGGACATCCCATATTCATGGAAATTTTATCAGCTATAAATTCAAAGCCATAAGGCACATGAAATTGAAATTTTGTACGCAGACGTACCTATGGCAGATGCTTATGGTAAGGTATATATAATTGAGCAAAAATAAAAATTGCAAAATGGGGCGTCGCTCATCCCATAGGGGTGGAAATTTTTATCAGCTATAACTTCAAAACCATAAGGCACATGAAATTGAAATTTTGTATGCAGACATATCGAGCCCTAACCGCCAAAATAACGTAAGCGACGTTTTTTTCAAAATTTTCTTTTTGATGCAGAAATGCATCTAGGTGCTTTAGGAATATTTCTGCATCAAAAAGAAAGTTTTGAAAAAAATGTCGCTTACGTTATTTTGGCGGTTAGGGCTCGATATCTACGGTAGGTGCTTATATACATATATACATGAGTTCGTAAAAGGGCGCATGGCTCATCCCATATTCGGAGAAATTTTATCAAATATAACTTCAAAACCATAAGTCACATGAAATTGAAATTTGGTATGCAGACTTCTCTACGGTAGGTGCTTATAGGAGGCTATATATACATGAGTTTGTAAACAGGGGCGTGGCACATCCCACAGGCGCGGACCTTTTCATCAACTACGAATTCGGAAGCATAAGTCCCAAGACCTTGAAATTTGGTATGCGGGCATATCTATGGTAGGCGCTTATAGTAAAGAATATATATATAAATGTGTTTATAAAAAGGGGCGCGGCACGTGCCATAGGCATGGAGTATTTTACCAACTATAACTTCGGAACCATAAGTCACATCAACTTGAAATTTGGGGTGCAGACATATCTAGAGGAGGGGCTTATAGTAAGGTATATATAAATTGTTTTATAAAAGGCGACGTGGCACATCCCATAGTCGTCGAAATTTTTATCAGCTGTAACTTCGGCGCCATATTCCACATGAGATTGAAATTTAGTATGCAGACGTATCTACGGTAGATGCTTATAGTGAGGTATATATAAATGAATTTTTGAAAGTGGCGTGGCACATTCCACAGGCATGAAATATCATGAAATTTGGTATGAATATATATCCATGGTAGGTGCTTATAGTAAAGTTTGTACACATGAGTTTGTAAAAGG
Source organism: Rhagoletis pomonella (assembly GCF_013731165.1). Lineage (NCBI taxonomy): Eukaryota > Metazoa > Arthropoda > Insecta > Diptera > Tephritidae > Rhagoletis > Rhagoletis pomonella. Next base: position 73,388 of record NW_023458972.1, read on the forward strand.
CAACGTGGAGCATAGGCATGGAATTTTTAATCAGTCATAAATTGGGAACCATAATTCACATGAACTTGAAATTTGGTATGCAGATATATTTATTGGAGTTATTTAGAGTAAGTTATATATAAATGGGTTTGTAAAAGGGAGATACATATGTATTCATCAATTATATCACTCGGATATTTAAAACTGTGTCTTACAATCTTTAGACGATTTAGGAACGGAAAGATAAAATCTTTTTTTTTTTTATCCCGCGATGCTGTTAAACGAAAAATGTTCATTCATAATGAATAAGTCTCCTTCCGAAATAAGCATTCTACCGGAAAAATGGCGCTATTGTAAAACAGCTAAGCGAATAGGCAGATAAACGGAATATATAGTTTGTCTCCTTTAATTTATGCTTAATATTTGTACTACTGTTTTATATTTTGATTTGTTTACCCCGAACAACGTCCGGTGCTCTGCTAGTCTATACATATTTATAAAAATGAAATGTTTTACGTATGACCGCGAAGCCTGACCAAACGGATAAACCGATTTCAATTATTTAAAAAGTACTATTTTGAACCTTCTGCGTGGAAGGCTTTTCGATAAAAAAAAAATTTGAAACTTTTTGTTGTTGTTGCCGAAAAATGAAGAATGCTAAGAAGTCACGATTTCACAATTTCATACAGCTTTCTGTACATTGAATGTCACTAAACTACTAAGCGGCTGGACCGATTTGGTTCATATTTGAAACATACATCAGTACCTTGAAAAGAAATATTTCTACAAAAAATTTGCTCGCTAGGCGGCGCTGGGGTCAGAGTATTCCTAAAAATTACATTTACTTGCTAATTTGGCTCATATTTAGAAAACAATTTAGCCAATTGAAAAGAAATATTTGGACTTGAAACTTACACGATAGGTGGCCCTGTGGCCGAGACATCCCAAAAAATTATTTTACGCAAAGAGAAGGATTATCTACTATATATTTGTGGAAGTATGTATGTATGTAAGTATGTGCCAGGTTGCAGCCTAAACTGACGGACAGAATCGAACAAACTTTTGACATAGTATTGCCATGACACCTGGGCCTATAATAGGGTAAAAAAAATTGGGAATCGAAAAGGGAGCGTGGCAACTCCCATAGGCGGGAACCTTTTAATCAGCCATAACTTCGGAACTATAAGTCACATAAACTTGAAATTTGGTATGCAGTCATATATATGGTAGGTGCTTACAGT
>NW_023458972.1:74707-81786 GCF_013731165.1 Rhagoletis pomonella
GTGTTTTTGCAGTCCTGAGGATGCCTTTAGATTAAAGGCGAAATATCAACAATAATAAACAAAAAGTAAGATAAGACATCCAATCGTTTTATTTACCCTAGGCCTAGAGCTCAAAAAAACAATCAAAATGCTAAAGAAATATTAGCAAAAGCAACGAAAATATGCTGATGCTGTGCTTCTGAAGTTGTCCTACTACAAGAGCAATCTTCATGCTTTGCCTTGGCTTCGAAAAAAAGGAACAGCCACAGCAGCAGCACGAGAAGAGCTGAGAGGCAAACGATGTTTTGCTTTCCGGCACGAGTGCGATGCTTATCAGCAAAGGCATTTTGCTGATGCTTTCTTTTTGAAAAGTACGGAAGCAGAAGAAAGTGATCGACTTTCGTAGTTCGTCAGTTGCTTCTGCTGTCATATTTGAAAACGCCACAGCAGCAACACGGAAAATGCTGAGAAGCAAACGATCGTTTATCTTTCGGCCTGAGAAGCAAACGATCGGTTGCTTTTTAGCCTGAGAAGCAAACGATCGTTTGCTTTTCAGCACGAACTCGATGCTTCTTAGCAAATTTATTTATTTATTTTAACCTATTAGCTCCTATGTCTACTAGACTTAAAAGCTAATTTTCAAAGCAATAGCAACAAGGCCTTAAGCTTAATTAGATAATATACTATTGTACATACATTTGTAACTGTTTACTTAGATTAGAAAATATAATTTTGTAATTTTTAGAAATTGTATAATTTTAGTAATCGCCTCCTTGGAAGGGGAGGAAAGGGAAAGTATAGGATTGGAGTCTTTGAACAGCATATGTCTCTGTCTAAAAAGTAGAGGACAGTCTATCAGGAAATGTTTGATAGACAGGCGTGTTTGTTGATTGCAGGCACAAGATGGGGTGTCGGTATTGGTGGTTATGTATCCGTGTGTAAGTTTTGTATGGCCTAATCGCAGCCGTTCGTTTTTTTGTATATCTAACCTGCTGAATTCGGTGCTGCTGAAGTATGATAAATACTTTATATTCGTTTTGCTGGCGTTTATTTGTTTATACCACTCAATTGCCATATTAAATGTTGTTTGGTGTTTTTTCAAGATTTCGTTTTTTATGTATTTATTAATATCTTTAGTGCAGTAGTTGCTAGTTGATATCAATGGTAACATACGGACGTCTTTCGCCGCTCTGTCTGCTGTTTCATTTCCGATAATTTGTGCGTGCCCTGGTACCCATAACAAGATAATTTTCGGGAATGTGCCTATAAGTATATCTCTAAGTTTAGATGCATAGCATTCATGGTTGTTTATATTTGCTACTGCATCCAGTGAAGATAATGAATCTGAGCAAATGACAAATTTGCCTTTTTGGCTTTTTAATATGTCTATGGCTTCTGAAATTGCAATAATTTCAGCCGAAAAAATAGAACTATAATCAGGTAGTTTTGAGATTTTAATGATATTGTTTAATTCTGTTATACTATATGTAACACTTCCCTCTTTCGAAGAACCGTCTGTGTAAATAAAGTTGTAGTTTTTGAATTCTGATTTTAATTCTTGGAACATTGAGTTAAATTGTGATGGATTAGTGCTCATTTTGATATGCATTCTTAGGGACGTATTGATCGATGTTGACTTTAGCCGCCAAGGAGGGTGTTTCAGAACTGTAGATTTATTTAAATTGCCTGGAAGATTCATTTTCGCACTGTGTTCATAGATTTTTTCTATGGTGCTTGGGATTCGGGATGGATTTCGTCGTTTTGAAATACTTTTTACACAGACTGCTAACGGGTTGTCGTGAGTATTACTTATTATATTTCATAGCTTTAACGTCACTAGGTCCCTTTGATTTTCCAGGGTTAATATATTCGCTTCGTATAAGATGTTTGGCGTTGGTGTTGTCCGCAAGGCGCCTAGTGCTGTTTTTGTAGACTGATTGAGTATTGCTTTTACTTTATTCAGCAGATGCGTGGTAGCATATCCATACAAAAATAAGCCGTAGCTTATTTTCGGTATAATTAGGGTCTTGATTAAAGAAATTAATGAGAGTGTGTAGCAGTTCAGCTTTGTACTTGACAGGCACTTAATTATGTTGAGTTGTTTAGTGATAGCAGAGCAAAGGTGTTTTATATGAGAGTCCCATCTATATCTATTGTTAATAATGACTCCAAGTTTTTTTAATGCGCTAGTTTCGGTCAATTGTGTATTCGAAGAAGTTATCCTGCAAGAACAGTAATGTTTTCTGCAGACATGAGTGTATCTGCATTTTGTGGAAGATAGGGCCGCTCCTGAGTATCACACCAGTCTTCAATTTCTTTAAATAGGCTATCTAAATTTAATGTTCGATTTTTTTTATTTGATTACTATAGTAAAGTCATCGGCGAAGGCGCTGAAACTCAACTCTGTAAGGATAATACCGAGCACAGTTTATTATAGGCTATCAGAAAGAGGACCACCGAGAGTGGGGAGCCTTGTGGTATGCCATTGTCTAAATTCCTTATATCAGAATAAACACTACCTACCATAACCGCTATTTTACGTTTTGTCATAAAGTTATATATGTAATTTAATATCTCCGATCCTATTTTCCAAACGATCAATTGGTCGATTATTGTGTGTATTCCGATATTTTCGTATGCTTTTTCAAAGTCTAATGATACAAGTGTCACGTGGTTTCTTGAGGAGAGGCAGTTCGCAGTCAGGTAGTCTATATACAACATACTGTTCGCTGTGGATTTGCCTCTTTTAAATCCAAACTGTTGACTCTTAAGTAATCGGCTTGTGGACACAAATCACCGTAGTCTATTGGCTATGATTTTATCTAGGACTTTTGCAAAACACAAATTAAGTGATATTGGCCTATACGACTACGTTACAGTTTTGTCAGCTTTTGGCTTAAGTATAGGGATTATTGTACTGCATTTGAAATTTAGTGGTATTTGACTGTTAAAGATGTTGTTGTATAGCTTTAATAATCTGTCTTTTATTGTTTCTGAAGCGTTTTTAATCATGGGATAAGATATCCGATCTCTGCCAGGAGTTTTCCTTCTTAACTTTGAAAGAGCTGCCGTAAACTCTACATAGCTGATTTCTTCTTCGATTACTTTGGCTTTTAAGCAAGGGTTAGTTTCTGGTAAATTCCGGGTGACGGTTATCTTGTTTTGTTGAAATTTGGAAGGAAACCTTTCATCAGCCGACCAAAACTTGCAAAATTCATTTGCTATTTTACTACTGTCAGTATATGTTTCGTGAGGCATGCTTACACTTCTTAGGCAATGAATACCGTGACTTACCTTATACCCACAGAACCTTCGGATGTTGTTCCATATTTTTGCTACAGGCGTAGAGGGGTTAATTTCAGCTGTAAAATATTGGATCGATTGTCTTTTCGTTACTTTAATCTTCCACTCGAATATAGCATTTGCTTTTTTATATTGAAGCAGGTTTTCTCTAGTTATATTTCTTCTGAAGTCGAACCATCGCTTGTTTTTTTCTTTTTTAAACTCACTGAGGCGCTAATTCCACCAGGGAACCGAACGTGGTGAACGTTGCTGGCGTGATTGTGGAATCGACTCCTTTGCGAGCTGTAAAATTATCTTCCTTAAGTTGGTAGCTTTTATGTTTGTATTGGAACTATCAGATTTGAGGATTGCATAGGTGTTGCATTTTTTTTAAAGAGGGGTCAGTCTGCTGAATCTACTTTAAATTTTGACTTATAATGTGCTGGTTGGGAAGTGGTCACTTCCATACTAATCAGATTCAATTTGCCATTCAGAAACAATACGGACGCTTGGTGAGCTGAATGTTATGTCTACATTTGTCAGGGTGTTGTGTGTTGAGAAGTGCGTCGGGAATTTGTCATTAAGTAATATATGTATAGTTCGAGTTGTTGATAAAGCCAGCAAGTAGTTTCCCCTTGCGTTACTCTTGCGTGAGCCCCAATTTTCATGCCAACCATTGAAGTCACCAGTAATCAGCGAAGCTCGGTTTTGGCTAAGGAGAACATTTTGTAGATTTTGATTGTTGAATTTGACAGACGGGGAAATATATGCTGATATAATTGTAAACTTTGTTTTCGAGTATATTTCTACAGCGACTGCTTCAAAGTCTTGGCGAATTGCAATTTGCTTGTGTTGTATTGAGTTATGCACTAAGATGGCTACACCGCCTCGCCTATTTGAGTGGGTGAGGGGATATAAGGAAAAGTTAATAGGAACTGGCTGATTTGTGGAGAGGGGATGTAAATGGGATTCTTGCAGTGAAATTATCTTAACATTGTATTTTTTTATTAGAGTTAAAAGTTGGTTGTAGTTGTTGACATAACCATTTATGTTCCATTGAAGAATTTTCAAAGTCATTAAATATAATTAGTTGCTAGATTGGTTCTTATTGTTCGAGAGTAAGCTATTAAGAGTCTAAAGAGTTAGAGCATTTCTACCTCCGGCGAAGAGGCAGAAGAGCTGTAGTCATCAGCATTGTTCCGTGTTTCTTTCTGTTTTATGTCTAGTTTTGAGTTTTTGGCAATCCTCTTTAGAGACTGCTTTGTTCATTTTGATATTTGCCTCGGTTGTGTTACGGTGTTGTTTTTCTTTGACGATTGTTGTGGAGATTTTGAGTGAGTTGTGACGGCGTTTGTTGTGAGATCTGAGTAATTTGCTATTTCTCCGTCGTTTGTTGTGAGATCTGTGTAATTTGCTATTTCTCTTTGCCCGCTATTGCTCTTATCGGTGTGTGTATTTTTTACGCCACTGCTTGTCTTGTTGTTGTTGGTGGTTAAAGAAACAGTTGAAGAGAATGTTGGGCTGTGTTGGTGACGCTCTTTATAGGTTGTTATTGCTGATTTTCTATCGACCTACTCAAGAGTAATTATAGCCTGGATCTCTTCCAGATCTCCTTTAAGAATGTTGGGCAAGTTTTGCTGAGTGAATTGTGGTAGCAGTTGGGTACATTACCCTCTGAGCAGGTGATGCACTTTGTCAGATCATAACAGGTTTCATTCAATTCTGGTGTGAGGTGCTCGTCTTTCGCGCAATTGGCACAAATTCTCTTATTTTTACATAATTTCATTGTATGTCCGAAACGAAAACAACCCACACACCTCATTGGTAGAGGAATATATGGACGGATTTTAATTTTTTCATAGCCGACTGATATGTCATTTGGTATTGTTGTATTGGAAAACGTTAGAATAATTAGACCTGTCTCAATTAACATGTCTTCTGATTTTTTCAACAATTTTTTTACCGCGCATTCACTTTGAGGCTTAAGTTCATTAAGAATTTCTTCTTCTGGCATGCCTCTCAAATCATTGGAGTATATTACTCCCTTTGAATAATTAAGAGTAGCATGTTCCGAAACTTGCACCTGAATCGATTGCGTAAGACTTATTAGCGTTATTAACTTTGCTGCTTGTTCGAATGTTTTTGTTTTAATGAGAATATTCCCATTTCTTAATTTTTTGCACATTTCTACTTCTCTATTGCACGTGGCATAAATTACTTTTTTTATTAAGAAAGGCGACACATTTGTTAAGTTTTCAGTGCTGTTCACTCTGTTCATCATAAGATACTTCAGACCAATTGACTTTATATTTAACACTTTTGTTTTATCAGTGGTTGATCCATAGTTTTTCCGCGGTCGGGAGGATCGCCCATCCTTACTGAATAAGTGTAAGCGTTTTGATTCACAGTTCAATTTTTAAGTTTGTTTCCGAGCCGGGTCTTTTTTTTTTAATAAGCAGATTGAAAGATGGTAAAGCACGCGAAATGTTTTGATACACGCACTAATGTTATTTACGAAAAAGCCAACAAGAGATCTGTTCGTAAGGAGAGATAAACTGGAACTATCTTAGCAAATAAGTTCAATCAATTTTTGCTTTTGGTTCGACTGCGACTAATGACGGGATTGCTGACGGATTGTGAAAGCAAAACTTCTGTTTCATCGACTGTCACTGTGGACGACTTGCGAAAGCAGAGATATTGATTTTGCTTTGCTACTGATCAAAATCATAAGCAAAGCAAAATGAAAATTTTTCAAACCGACGGCTGCCGAAGCTGACGCGCATTTTATTAGTAATCGTTTTCTGCGTTTGCTTTGACTGAAACTGCTTTCTTTTCCAGAAGCATAAGCAAAAGCAAAAGCAAATGAAATAAAACTTACTGCAGTTTTTGTAAACACTGATTTTACTGCTAGGAGATACTGCTACTTTTTTGAATGGTCGTCAAAATTATAACAAATTCAGCCCAAACTAAAGGTCTAAAGCGTGATTCCTGGTCCCAGCAATGGGGAATTACCGAATCAAATTTTGACATAATTGAAAGTGCTGCCACATATATTGTTGGTAAAGAAGTTTCTTACAGAACTTACGATTACTATAAATTTTGTGTGGCGAATTACGTAATTCGAATGCGAATTACCAATGAGAGAGCGAACTACGCAATTGGGGTGGTGTGGGAAAGCCGTATTAAATATTATTGATTAAGGCTAAAAGGCGTTTACACTGTTCAACTTTCACAGGCGGTTAGTTGAATCAAAAGTTTACATCATTCAACTGAAAGTTGAACAATGCAAACGCCTTTTAAATACAGTGATTGTGCACAATTAGGAAATATGTAATAATATTCTGAACGGAATTTTTTTTAAATTTCATCACTGCTTTAAAACTTGAAAAGGAAGACGAGGAGGACATTTGCGCTCAAAAGGGGGACAGAGAAGGACAATATTTTTGAGGAGGACAAATCAGGTTTGAGGGTCCTCCTCAAAGGAGGACGGCTGATCAGCTTACCTATTAGCATAGCGCACTCATTTCTGTTGTTTGTTTTAAGCAGATCATCGAGCTCTGTAATAAAATTACATACATTTAGATGAGGTGGTCGATATATTGCATACGGGGTGCTTGCTATTCCTAGTAATCTGCATTTCAATAGCTTCGAAGAAAATTGTTTCGTGCTCGACGCAATTAAAGGTGCAGCTCTCGTACGAATACAGCTATGGGTGAGGCACACTCTACACTCTCTTCTGTTTAAATACTCTGTGTTAAACCCATTTAAAGTGAAAAGCATTTCTTCATCGTCGGTGACGCTAGTTTCACCCAATACTA
>NW_023458972.1:81886-82950 GCF_013731165.1 Rhagoletis pomonella
TATAACATCCACACTATCTATTAATATATTTATCTCTGCGCGGAATGCAGTCGGATGTGAATCCATTTACTTTTACGCGTAATTTTATATTTAGAATGTAGTTTCTAATGTTATTAATCATTTTTGAGCGACCTTTCCAGAAAATTAGTGAATTTATTATAGAGTGTAACCCGACTCGATCGAAAGCCTTTTCCATGTTCAAGGAAAGAAGCGAGAAGTGGTTTTTGGTGGACATTGAGTCTGCGACATGATCATCGATCGGTAGAAGTGCGTCGATTGTACCCAAACCCTGTTTAAAGGCTGTTTGATTGCAAAAGAGTAGACTTTTACTGCTTAAATACCACATTAATCTTCGGGCAATCATCTTTTCCATTACTTTTGAGATGCATGGAATGAGGGATATAGGGCGGTACCCTTGTACGCTGTCTTTAGGATTGTTTGGTTTTTGGATGGGAATAATATGGCTGGTTCTCCAAAGTTGAGGTATTACACTGATATCAAAGATTAAATTATATAACTCACATAGTTTTGTTTAGCCCTGTAGAGGTAAGTTCTTAAGTAGTGGGTAGGGAATGTTATCTACTCCGGGGGTGATTCCTTTTAGTGTTGCTAGACAAGAAGTAAGCTCGAGAGGAGTGAAAGGGAGTTCGATTTGCTGTGCATGTTTATTAGGCCGGTAGTTTAATTATACCGGGTCAGAAAATATGCATTTACTGTTTACGAATTCGCTAGAAAAGTTAATGTCTTTGGAATATTCTGCCTAGGGATGCCGAAAAACCATCGATGCATCTAAAATATCGATGTTTCGCTTCGATGCATCGAAAATTTTCCACTCGATGTATAAATAGTCGATGCATCGAGGCGTCGATGCATCGATGTTTTCTGTAAACTGACATCTCAAGTACATCGAATGGCCGAACATCGCTTTGTCTGAAGTTCATAGAGAGGAAGATGCAGTTTTATAGCTCATAAAATGTTAGTATAATAAAGTGAAAGTTTCAATTGCTTTAATTTTTAATATTTTTTCTTTGGCTGACTTGCTCTTTGTTATACTAAAATTTTAT
>NW_023458972.1:82960-84752 GCF_013731165.1 Rhagoletis pomonella
ATTTTTCCTATCTATCACAGCCCCCAATTCTTTCAGGGTATCGTCGCCTATTATACTATCAAAAGAAGTCAGCCCTGGTAGGGCATAAAACGTTAGTACAGTATCATTCCCCATACTGTGAAAAAATTGTCCACTAATTTTTTTGTTTATTGGAACAGGCCCTGCAACAGTTTGCACTGAAAAGGGTGGATCAACCGGAGTTGAGCGGGCGGCTAGTTTGGGATTCACAAAATTTTTGTTCGCCCCTGTGTCGACAAGGAACTTCAGGGTAATATTGTCTTTGGTGACGCAAGTAAGGTAGGGTATGCTGGAATACAGAGCAGCGCCCTTTATATGAAATAGGCTGGTGGCCCGTCCATCATAAAATTTACCTGCTGAGCCTCTTCTTCTCCTGGCTCACTGCTACTTGCTTTCATGTTGTAGAGTCTTTGTTGTTTTGGAAGTCTTTCAATTGATGATGCTGGTCCTCTTTTAAACGCGCTGTTGCTTGCAGGTCGATTCATGTAGTTTACCTGCTTAGACTGAATGCTGCCATCGATTTCCATTTTCTCCGCAGGTTTCGGAGCCGTGGGTCTGCCTGGAGACGAAGTGTTGGACTCTTGGTTTGACTGGAACCTATTGTATGGCACTCTGTTGTATCCTTGGCCAGCGTTTCTGTTTGTCCAGTTATAACTGGTGCGGGCTCGAGGAGGTATGGCCGGCCTCTGGTGGTTTTGGAACAGGTTATTCGTAGGAACAACAACCCTATTCACTGCTTTCGTATGCACTATTGTATTTCTTAAAGTCAGGTTTTTTATGTCAATTCAAGCTGAGTACGCCTCTGGAAGTGTTTTTGGTTTCTGGACTATTAGCATGCCTGATAATTCAGGATTCAGACCCCTAATAAACACGTCAAGGGCCCTATTCCGGTATGTTTCTATGAGGACGGAAACCGTTTCCTGCGTATAATCGTCGCATTTAATCTTGTTGAGGATCAACGACAGTTGGTGGTTAACTGTCGCATAAAATTCATCTAGTTTGAAATTTCTTTGAGCCAACTGATTTAGCTGGTGTTCTAGCGTCCGTATGTCCCTCTTGTCTGCGTAGTGCAGTGATAGGACCTTTTTTATCTCAGTCCAGTCACTCTCGAAAACATTATATGCAACTAACGCCGCATCAGCCGCTCCCCGGATTTTTTGCCTAACGTGCTGAAGGATAGCCCTATACAAAGGTTTTTCCTTGATCACTTCGTAATCGGAAAGGATGCCTTCGACATTATGTATCCATGAAATATATTGAGCTGGATTCCCCTCAAAAGTTTGCAGCTCTTTGACACAGTCGGGGAGCCTGCCGATTTCCTTGAGGTCCTGTTCGGACATTGGCGCTCGGGTGTTCGCGACTGAGCTCCCTTGTTGAGCCACACTATTTGCTCCTTCGACACTGCCTAGCCTCCCGTCAATCCTGGTAAGGTTTTATCTAGGATTGCGCTGCTCGCTTCTATTCGTGTTAGTCGAGCCTCTAATCCTAACCTATTTTTTTCAATTCCCGTTAGACGCCCCTCCAGTTTTCTAATCTGTTCGAGGAGAGCGCTAATTCCCCCAGTTAGTTCGTTTACTCTTGTTGTTAGTGCGTCCATTATCTCTTGTTTCAAATATTTATGCACGTTTTCTTTATAAATTGATTTTTTTTTTTGCAAAGTTTTATACGATCAGGTCACCGGGTAATGCCAGCAAGAATATTCTTTTTCGTTTTGCACGGTTATTAATTTTTTTTTTCTCGGATCTTCGTCCTCGTGCTATGTTTGTATTTGCTT
>NW_023458973.1:0-34899 GCF_013731165.1 Rhagoletis pomonella
GAATCCTCCTTTCTGTGTTGCCAAAGAAGGGGGGCTGAACACCTTTTACAGAGAATACCTTTCTGCGTAGGCGGCCTTCGGCCGCACTTAGGGATTATAACCCTCAGGCAGTAGAATTCTTTTTGTTTTGCGAAGAAAAAGAGCTGAACACATTTTTGCAGAGAACACCATTGGATATTTTTAATGCTTACAGGGTTATATCCTATTTTCTTTTGTCTCTCATTCTTTTGCATATTTTGGAGTTTGACAGCTGAACTCCGCCATTTAATTTGCATATGCAACCAAAGTCAGACACATGATTTAGGTGTTTTTATTTAATAAATTGTGACTAATTGGTTATTATTAAAGTCATAAAGAAAGTTATAACTCATCGAGTAAAGAGTAAAGTGAAGGAGAATATAAAAATATATTGCTGAAGTGGCTGCTTTAAGGAGAATAGGAGTGATAAATTTACGCTAATTTACGAATTTTACAAAAAAGGGCATATTTCTAACCCAATTTGTAAATAAATTAGTGACCAAAAATTACAAAAGTGGGTGTTAAAAAATGTTTAGACCCTTTGCTACAAGTGTGGGGTGTGGGCCCCACAAATCCCCCCAAAAGAAAGATTGACGCCGCTTCATGAAAAAATTAAATTTTTGTAATAAAGCGTGAACTGTTGTCTACAAGTGTGTGTAAAGTTTTTTGATTCGATTTACGCGTTTGGGCACAGCAAACCAAAATCGTTGTACAAATTCATAAACAGTACCCAAAAAAAACCATTTCAGTACTCCAAACTACTTTTCCCATTACCTTTCCACAAAAGGGGAAAAAATGGTTACCCGCTTTCTCTTCCTTCTCAAATGCAACCTTCAAGGCAGTCGATTGACACAAATGTCAATAGTTGTGTTTTTTTACAAATTATCCAGTAACTTGCCAGTAACTCTCCAGTAACGTTATTTCTAAGAATTCGCTCTCATAGAAAAAATTTGCAAAAAAGTACGCGAACCCTTTTCCAGTAATAATTTGCAAGTTTCATGAACAGCTGATAAATTGGTTGTTTATTCGCAGCATATTCCCAATAAAACGATATATTTTATATTTAAATATGTTTGTTTTGAAAATTTCCACAATAAAAATCCACAAACAGTTTCCTTATTAGTTTAAATTTCATACAGCAACATGCGATCAGCTGTTTTTCGTACTGGCAAATTCTTACAAGTAAAAATTTATCCAGTAAAATCCAGTAAAAACTTGCAACTTCAGCTGTCATTTTTCGCTCTCTCAATTTCCCCTACTTTGCAAGTTTTTGCGTACGAAAACGCCAAAACATGAAAATTCGTAAAAACTTTTACTGGATTTTACTGGAAATGAGTAAAAAAAACGCAACTAATATTTATCCAACCTTGTATTATTGAATTATGACCAGCGCCAAAGCAACGCCGCTTCGTTTTTCCATATTTGGACCGATTTTAAGGAAAATTTCCCGAAAGGGCAAATAAGCTATTATACAATTCTAACCAAATGAATTAAGAAAATCCGTAATACGCTTTATGCTTGCTGTAATGACTTCTATATATTCCCGATTGGCCCAATCCTGGTGGATTTGCTTCTGAACGCCTTCTCTATGTATAGCACTCATATTAATTCATTAAATAAAACTAGGAATGAAACGATACGAGTAAATACAAGTACATTCTCGATACTATTCGTTCGATACCAAGTAATTTAGGCATCGATACTTTTGAAAAAGTACTCGTATCGAAACCCGATACCAGGTTAAATTTTGCACCGAAATTTTTTCCTCTGCGTGCATTTAAAATGCAGCATCTAGCACTTACGAACATGTTTTCGAAGAGCGTTCATGCTATCGCATTTAGCAAATGTACTTTTACGGATTTCGAAATCGAATGCTTTTGACAAACAGCCGTGTTCCAGTCGCTTATTCAGATCCGTATCTATTACGACCAATTCTCACGCAGAAGATAACCCTACTGAAAAAGAAAAAATAAATTTCGAACCAAAAATTCAATACAAAAACTTGAATTGTTTTAACCATAACCGAACATTTGTTTGTGTATATATTCATTTGTTGGTGTTGTCAATTAAAGTTTCCTCACTTAATTAGGAAAAAAAACAAATAGAGTGGATCAGAAATTGATCCAGTTTTCTATCAGCATCTCATCGATGTTGAATTTGCGTTACTTTTCCTTATTGAAATAATGCATAATAATAAACGAAATCTCGATCGGCGATCAATGAAACGCCGCTAGCCACTGTATACGCGAAAAAGCAATGTTGCCACTTTTTCTCATTAAACCATGTTCGAATCGGCGAAATTTTGGAAGATCACAGGGTTGTTTTTAGCATTTAGATTCTTAATGCAAAAATGGAGTTGCATTTAGGTGACGAATTTTGTATGGATAAAAGTACATTTAGAGCCAGTTTTTCAGTGCCAGTTGAAACTTAGATAAAGTAAACTGAGTTTATTTAAATTGAACAGCTGGCTGACATTTGATCTTAGTTTAAATCAGCCAGATCGGGCGTTTAAACTGAGTTTAAACCACGGCCGTGCACTGAAAAACTGTCCCTTAAAGCAGCATTTAGAGCTAAATGCGTTAAATGTGCTTTTACGCGTAAGCAAAAACAGCACATAAGCCTAATATGAATCGCCCTATACACGATCCAATTGTTTCACCAAAGTCCAGGGTTTGCAACGTTTACACGGCCAATTGTTCGAGTTGAAGTGTGAAGTGGATGAATGTTCAGTACAGACGTTTTAACGCGATGTAAAAGTCACTGAGTAATTCTATTATTCTTCGCGCTGTAAATATTATCGGGCAATAATAAAGGCCCGTCCACATAGAACCTTCGCGTTGGCTTTGGCGTTGGCGTTGGTTTGACAAAACGCACGTTAAATGCTTGCTACAATGAACGCTTGAAAGCGAATACTTGGGCCAATAAATTAACATACTAACGACAGATAAATTAATATTTCATATCAATAATTGCAATAAAAACGATATTTCTTGCCCGCACTTGATTAAAAAGGAAAAATATTTCACATAATTCTATTTAGTTGCAAAAGCTGACGAGCTACGCACGCGAAAAGTTGATAGTTGGCCATCTTTTTGCATTGTGTTGGCGTGAGCGTTGTCGAGCTTTGGCTATGTGGACGGCTGCATTTGAATTCATGTATTCATAGTCAGCTGTTGAAGCGACGCCAACGCCAAAGTTCTATGTGGACGGGCCTTAAAGATGGGGGCAAATAGCTATGTAATTGATGAAAAGAAATGAAAAATAGTTGATTCAAGATATTAAAAATTTCTTAGAAAACACTTAAATATTAAACGTATCCCAAGTAAAGAAAATTTAAACGCTATCTTCGAATCTAGTCTGCAAAAAATGTATAAATGTATATTAGAGTGGTTCAAAAAAACACCATTTTTTTTAATTCATAAACGATATAACAAAATATTGTTATCTGTGAGAAAAAAAGTCACGCAGCTTTTTTTTGAAGAAAAAAATTTTGGAGGTCGCGTTAGTCGTTTTTTATAAAAACACTAATGTTTTAATTTTTTTTTCGTGAGGTATTATTGGGGTGTATTCCCTTAAATACACACACACCTGCCTTGGACTGTTTGAGCGGGCCTAGTGTTAGGTTAGGTTAGGTTGAGACATGATGCAATAATACAAGTTGTCATCGGTTGGCAACTTCTCGCTCTAATTCCGCCATATTGACTGCCTTAGGTGAAACAGTGTTGCTTCTTTAAAAATTCTTTGCCTAATAATATATTTGAATTTTTATACATTTTTTCTCAGTATACACATTTTGTTTTCTCAAAAACGAAATTTATCTTATTTTATTTCATTTCATTACGAATATACTATAAAAAAAGAAATTTTGTTTAGAAGAAAATATGAAATTTTATATTTTTTCCCCCAAATGGGGATTAATTCCTTCCCGTTTTTCTTCTTATTCTACTGAGCTAAGGCAGTGTCAAAATCCAGCTGTCAAAACTGATACCACCTTGTATTATTGCATCATGAGGTTGAGATGGCTAGGGAGGGGGAATCCCCCCCCCTTACACTTAGACCAACTAAAGGCCCATTGTGATACCATATGCAATCTTTGTTCCCCCATGATGTTGCGGCGCTTACTTGGGATCAAACCAATTCGTTAACGTGCTCATATATTCATTTCCGATACCTCTGCAAGGCCTTGTAGAGAGGGCTTTCCGAACGTCTGTAGCCGTCTTCTGCTGAGTGACGGGCACTCGCATATAAGGTGTTGTACACTCTCTTACTCTTTTTCGCATCTGCAGCTGCGACAGTAATCTAGCGCGTTCACTCCCAACCTCGAGGCATGTGTGCCGATTAGACAGTGACCTGTAAGAATTCTTGTAAGAATATATACCTCGGTGCGTTTTAACCCTAAGGGCCGTTTGCACCATGTCGAGTTAATTCTAACTCCCAGTTAAACATCTTTAT
The DNA here is from genome assembly GCF_013731165.1 of Rhagoletis pomonella. Taxonomy (NCBI): domain Eukaryota; kingdom Metazoa; phylum Arthropoda; class Insecta; order Diptera; family Tephritidae; genus Rhagoletis; species Rhagoletis pomonella. Next base: position 4,471 of record NW_023458973.1, read on the forward strand.
CGACGTTATCGACACCAATTAACGTGCTTAACTGAAGGATGTACCTCCAGTTAGCGTTAACTAGACATGGTGCAAACGGCCCTAAGAGTGCAGATGTGCGTTTTTTATTGTAGGCAGGCCATATAAGCCTAGCCGTTATACAGGAGGAGAGGTTTCTCCAGCGTTCGATTGCTGCTTGTACGGTGCTATTCTTTGCATGTAGTTTGAAAGTGGCCATTGATATACCTACCATGTCCTTCCCCGGAAGGATGGGGGTGGTCGTAACATTCCTCGCCAGTTCGTCAGCTTTGCAGTTGCCCTCAATATCTCGGTGTCCAGGCACCCATATGAGTTGTATTCTATAATGCTGAGCCATCTCGTTTAGAGATCTGCGGCATTCAGTGAGAGACTTTGTGTTGTCTACGCATGAGTCTACAGCTTTCAGGGCTGCTTGACTGTCAGAGATGATATGACCTGTCTTTCCTAATTGGGTATTCTTGCTAGATACCGAGTGGCCTCCTGGATAGCCAGCACCTCCGCCTGGTATACACTGCAATGGTCGGGAAGGCGAAAATATGTTTCCAGTTCCAGCTCCGGGGAGAAGACTCCTCCCCCGACCTTTCCGTCCAGTTTGGAGCCATCAGTGTACATATTTATAGCATTGCTTATATGGTGGGGCCTGGTGTTCCAGTTCTTTCGAGTTGGTCTGGTAATTATATAGTTTTTGGTGAAGGTGTTTGATGGTTTGCAGTAGTCAGTTGCAGGTATCGGTATGGGCGCCCTTGTCCCTAGTATTGTCGAATGGCCTGATGGACCATAAGCCCAGAAGCCTGCCTCTCTAAGTCTTAAGGCTGCTATAGTGGCTATTTCCCAGGCTACCAGATCAAGCGGGGGCAGATGTAGGACCGCGTTAAGAGCTTCGGTCGGGGAGGAACATAGAGCTCCACGTATGCATAGCTTTGCACTCCTTTGTACCTTTTGAAGTTGCCTGAGCGGTGTTGTCTTATCGAGGGTAACCCACCATACTAGGGCTCCGTAAAGCAGAAGCGGGCGAACAATGGAAGTGTAGATCCAGTGAACTATCTTAGGTGAGAAGCCCCACGATACACCGATCGCCTTTTTACATGTGAAGAGCAGTTTGCTGTCAAGGACTACTCATCTTGGAGTGCGTTTAAATTCCAGGCGCGAGCCATGGAGTTTGGGTGGTATAAGAGCCGGTACTTTGCATCGTCTTGTAAAGAGGACTCTGTTTTCCTCATCATGTCGGTCTCCTTGCCGCTGGGGATGGGGCATAAGTGATGCTATGTCAGTCATACTGGTGTGCCGGGCACAGCACCATGAACCAAGAGGGGTACTGGGTATAGGACTGGAGTCTGCGGCTGCTCACCCGTAGTTCGTGTGGCGGCCGTGGGCTGCAGCTCCCATGCGCAGACGCCCGCACCGACGTTCCCCAACCCAACCGATTCCTTTAACCTCTGGGGTGGACCACCCCTTCCGAGCATACTCGTGGGAACAAAAAACAATGAACAAAAACAATAATAAAAACAAAAAACAAAACATAAACACAAAATTCGAAGACAGGAGAGATGTCTCGGAAGACATCCTGAGCGCAGAGGAGGACGTGCTCCTCGCTTCCAGTCAGGACTCTGCACGCTCTTCGACAACAATACCGGTGAGCGCTAAGCCTAGCGATCCCGACAATACCCCATCTTCCTCAAAGGCAGCGTTGAGTGCTCCAGGGAGCACTCCAAAGCAAGAAAGGAGGAAAAGCAAGTCCTCGGGGGTGGCGCTCAGGTCGAGGTACAACAGGGCTGTCTTCATTCTTGACAAGATTGCCAAGAATGCAGCGGCCGGTACTGTACATCCCAAGGATGAAGAAGACAGTCGCAGGTGCAATGAAGTGGTGGAGGAGTACAGGAGGTACCTTACTTCAAAACCAACCAAGAAGCCTGTGGCAGTCAAACGAAGTAGACCTAAGGAGGAGTCTACAACAGAACCAGTTGGAAAAAGGGCGGACAGAAAAAGCACGCCCCAGCAAGAAGAAACGTTGGCGAAACGACGGTACTGTGAGGTTGCCAGGGATCACCTTCAGGTCGCGCTTGTCGACGAAGCCACAGGCAGCGTTAAGCCCGTTCAGGAGAAGTGGGTCGAGATCGAGTCAAAACTCTCTGAACGGGTGGGCGACTACCTGTTTGAAAATCCGGACAACCCTATTCCAGGATTTGACTCCAGTGAGTCCCTGAGGGGTTGCCGGATTTTCAAATGTAGAGATAAGTTCTCTAGGGAATTGCTCGGCTAGTGCGTAGCCGAGCTCGGCAACGCCTGGGAGGGTTTGAAGTTCAAACTAATCCCTGCCGAGTAGGTACCTAGGAAACCCTGGGCCCGCTTCCTGCAACGGCTGAATCCAGAAATACCCATGAGTGACTGGGTAGTCATTCGTGCAGAAAAGCCTCTAGAGGGCGCGCAGAGTTCTTCTTACCTTCTGAGGCTTAACGAAGAAAGTATTGGGCCATTGCAAAAAATGGACAACAAGCTGCTCTTCGGGGTGAGAACAGCGAAACTAAAAATATTCCGCTCCAATGAGCCGATTCCAGAGGCTGATATCGAGGATGCCAACCAGATGTTGGGCGATATGAACCTCAAGGTTACCGCCGACGAAGAGGTCGCTGAAGATGCCAACCAGGTGCTGGCAGGCACAGGGCCAGTTAACAATGCCGAGAAAGTCGATGAAGGTGGTCCAGGCAAATCTTAGGCACTCTAAGGCTGCCTCGGACAAGCTCCTGGTCTTCCTAAGGGAGGAAGACATCGACATCTCGTTGATACAGGAACCTTGGGTAAGGGACCTAGAGGTTAAGGGACTCACTGACGCCCGCTATAATCTCTTCTACACTAGTATATCAGGTAAACCCCGCGCGTGTGTATTGGTTAAAAAACATATTAAAGCTTTCTTATGTTCCAATTTCAGCTCACCGGATACTACAGTCGTCAACTTGGAGTTGATGAATAAACAAAGCTGTCTTATATCATCCGTATACATGGCGCACGACAGGCCGTGTCCGCCACAGGAAGTCGTCACTTTAAAAAGGCTAGCAGGAGCTAGTCCAGTGTTACTCGGCTGCGATGCCAATTCACGGCATACATTATGGGGCAGCTCGGAAACCAACGAAAGAGGTGAGTCGCTATTTCAATTTATTATTGATTCTACGTTTAGGATTTGTAATAGAGGTAGTACTCCCACCTTCATATTTCCTAGTACCCCTGATTTTTGCGGTTGGGAAGAGGTCCTAGACCTAACTCTGCTGACCGAGGGGAGCCTAAAGGTCAATAAATGGAGAGCATCCGACGAAGAGACCCTCTCGGACCGTCGAATACGCTTTGAGCTAAATATTGCGGCGGATATGCCTACTCCCTTTAGAAACCCTCGTAAAACAGATTGTGACTTATTTCAAAAGGTTATTGGAAAAGAATTGAAGAAACTACCAGTTGAAGACTTTCCTACAAGAGGCGAGCTGGATGCCAAAGCGGACAGTCTGAATAAGGCCTTCGGAAAGGCCCTTACGAAGGCTTTTCCGCTGAGGTATGGCAAGAAAGCGCGCACACCTTGGTGGAATGAGAACCTTACAGCGCTACGGAAGCAAGTAAGAAAATCCTTCAACGAATGCTACAGGATTAAGGTATGGGACCTATACAGAGAGAACCTAAAGAAATACAAAAAAGCGATACGGGACGCCAAGGAGGCGTACTGGAGGGAATTCTGCGAATCCATCGAGGATACCAAGGAATCTGCGAGATTAAGCAAAATCCTTGCCAAGGGCACTCACAGCCAACATATATAAAAAGGTCAGATGGTTCATGGACCGAGTCGGCTGGGGAGTCGCTGGATATCCTTCTGAATACACATTTTCCAGGGTGCAAAATCGATGTAGTGGAAACCGATGCCCCAGACCATATACCAACCCTCTCCGAAAACCTCTTAGAGGAGCTACTAGAGAGGGAAAAGATAAAATTTGCTATCTTCAGCTTCTCACCCTATAAATCACCGGGTATGGACGGAATACTACCACTCATGCTTCAGAAAGCTTCTGAATGGTCATTCCAGTCCTAGAAACAATTTTTAGAGGGTGCCTAAAACTGAACCACGTTCCGTTAAGCTGGAGGAAGATTAAGGTAATTTTTATTCCTAAAGCGGGCAAACGGGGTCATGACAATGCTAAAGATTTCCGACCAACAAGCCTAATGTCCTTCGTGCTCAAGACGTTTGAGAGGCTGTTGGATCTGTATGTTAGGGAAAAGACGTCCAATTTATCATGCTCTCAACATGCGTACTTGAAAGGGAAGTCAATGGAGACTGCCCTACATGAAGTGGAATGGCGTCCTTTATAGACATCGAGGGGGCCTTTAATAATGTCAGTGTAGATTCCATCCATGAGGCACTTATGGAAACAGGGATTGATCACTGTGTCCGGGCTTGGATAGTGCCTCTGCTAAGAAGCAGAGTAATACATGCCAAACTGGGGTACCAAAGCAGGGCCGTATATGCAGTGAGAGGCACCCCACAGGGAGGAGTGCTATCACCGTTACTATGGCTCATGGTCTTAAACAAACTACTGGTAAAGCTGGACTCTCAGAGAATCAAAGCGGTGGCTTACGCCGATGATGTAGCGATACTGGTATTGGGTCAGTTTCCTTCGGTCATATGTGAAATTATGGAAAGGACTTTAAAGATAGTAAATTCCTGGGCCATAAGCTGTTCTCTTAGCGTAAACCCGGAGAAAACTGACCTTACGCTTTTCACAAATAAAACAAAATTACCAAATTTTAATAAACCAAGGTTCCGAGGAACGGAACTGGATCTGTCATTGAAGGTGAAATACCTTGGAGTTATTTTGGATCCCAAACTTAACTGGAAACCAAACATTGAGGAGCGTGCTAGGAAGGCCACGGTGGCTCTCTATGCGGCCAAGAGAATGTTGGGCAACAGATGGGGTTTGAAACCAAGAATTGTGCACTGGATGTACACAGCTATAGTCCGACCCATAATCTCTTATGGGGCGCTGGTCTGGTGGCCAGCCCTTACTAAGGATTACGTAGTTAAAAAGCTAGGCGGAATTCAAAGGTCAGCAGCCGCTAGCGTAACAGGCGCAATGAGATCCTGTCCGAAGGACGTTTTGAACGTCCTTCTTGACTTATTACCTATAGATATCTTCATCGAGAATTCAGCTGCTAACAGCGTCATCAGACTGCATGCCCTGGGGCTCTGGAAGGAAAGACCGTTCGGGCACGGTTCCATCCTAGACGCAATACCGTCTGAAATTAAAGCTGCCCACTGACTATATCCTGTCGAAGACCTGGGTTCACCACAAACCCCGCACGAAATTCCCAAGCCGCAGTGACTGGAATCAGGAATATTTCATGTACTTGCAGGGCTTAACTGTCTTTACGGATGGGTCAAAGATGGAATTCGGGGTTGGTGCTGGGGTCTTCATTGAGCAATATAACCTAAAATTATCCTTCCGCCTACCAGACTATGCAAGCGTCTTCCAGGCCGAAACGTTTGCTATTAAGGAGGCAGTAAGGAACATCAAAGACAATGTACCCGCGAGAACGCAAGTGAACATCCTCTCGGATAGCCAAGCGGCTATTCAGGCACTTTCCTCTAACTCTGTTAGATCTCAGCTAGTGGATGAATGTAGGAGAGAGCTGGCCTATATCTATCAATACGAAATTACCCTAATATGGGTCCCGGGACATAGGGGCATCTACGGAAACGAGGGAGCGGACGAACTAGCAAGGAGCGGCTCCGCACTGGATATGTCCCACGCGGTGGACATGGGCGTCTCGTTCAGGGAGATTAAGACAAAAATTACCGAAATTGATCATTCGAAGGCCAGGCAGAGGTGGAACTGCACAGGATCCTACAGAATTGCCCGGCAGTTCTGGGTGTCCTACGACCCACTCAAAACCAAATCTCTCTTAGGAATGAGCAAAACAAATGCCTACAAACTTACTGCAGTGTGCACAGGGCACTGGCCCGTTGGGGTACATGCCGAAAGGATAGGACTGCCCTTCAATAGGTTCTGTCGCAGCTGCGATGACCCGGGCTCAAAAGAGACAGTCGAACACTTGCTGTGCGAGTGTCCAGCCCTCGCAAGGATGAGGCTAAATACACTCGGCAAACCATTCCTGCAGAATATTTCAGAGTGCAGCTGCTTCTCTCTGTATGACGTACTGAAATTTATTAAAGTCGCCAAATGGCTGTAGGTTGCACGAGTTGTGGAATCAAAATGCCAAACTTGCTAATTGCTTATCACCTGAGTGACAATCCACTTAAACCAACCAACCAACCAGCTCTGTTTTAGCTGGGTTCACCTCAAGACCGATGTTTTTCGTCCAAGTAACGAGTGAGCCAAGAGCAGCTTCTATAAGATCACATAGAGTTTGAGGAAATTTTCCCTGCACGATAACCGCTACATCACCGGCGTATGCGACGACCCCATATCCATCCGCCTCCAAGCGATGGAGCAGTTGGTTCACCGTCACTATCCATAGGAGTGGGGAGAGAACACCCCCCTGCAGAGTGCCCCTACTAACAGACCTACGAGTCGTCTGCCCCCTCCCCCCCCCCCAATGCTGGTGAGCAATTGGTGGATGATCCTAACCAGGGGTTTCTCCACCCGCAGGTCCGTCAGAGCTGAGGTAATCGCAAACAGTATGACATTGTTGAACGCCTCTGCTATCCAAGAATGCTACTAATGAAAATTCCTTTGCTTCTAGTGATTGCTCAATTTTTGAGACTAGGGGTGTGGAGGGAAGTCTCCGTGGATCTGCCCTTGCTGTTGGCATGTTGCGCATTAGATAACAGAGCTGGGTTAACCGATTGTCTTAGGAAGAGTCTTTCCAGAGTCTTAAGTAGAAAGGATGAAAGGGTGATAGGCCTAAAATCGCCAGGTTTAGCATGAGAGGCTCTGCCTGCTTTCGGTATGAACACTACCTTGACTTCTGTCCAGGCTCCGGGAATGTAGCCAAATTTTAGACAGCTGGTGAATATGGTCTTTAGCCATGGCTTTGCATGCTCCATGGTGTGTTGTAGCTGGGCCGGATATATTCCATCCGGTCCTTGCATCTTATAGGGCTTGAAGTTAGATATGGCCCAACAGATTTTCCTGTCGCTTACGATTACGTTGATGAGCTGTGGTGTAGCCTCTGCTGATTCTGGATCATAGAACGTGTCACCGTTGCTTTCTGGGAAGTGACCAAGAGTACTTTAACGGTTTCTGAACTTGAGCCAGTCCAGGACCCATCATCTTTTTGGATATAGCTAGGTGCTGTAGGTGATTTTGCGAGTACCTTACGGAGTCTAGAGGCTGCGGATGCAGTCTCTATCCCGCTACAAAAATCACTCCACGAGGTGCGTTTCGCTTTCCTGATGGCTTTCTTGTATAAGTTAAGTGTCGATATATATTGTGCCCAAGATGTCTCTAGGGCGTCGCGCTTAGCAGCATTGAAAGCTTTCCTGCATTCTTTGCGAAGTTTATTTAGATCGGAGGACCACCAGGGAGGTTTGTACACCTCCCTGGTTTTCCTCTTGGGACATGCCTTGATAAGCGCTGTCTCGCAACTCTCAGCAAAAAAGCTAACAAGGCGATCAAGTTCCTTCCTACTTTCTGGTGCATTAAATGGTTCAGAAGGTAGGATCTTATATACAAGTTTTCTGTAATACCCCCAATTAGTTTTCCTGATATTTCGTATCTCTTTAGAGACAGGGGGCGAGTTAATATGCTAAATTCTATGAACCAGTGGTCTGAGAAAGAGTGCTCTTTTAGGACCTTCCACGCAGAGATCTGATTACTGTAAGATTCACTAACGAAGGTGATGTCAAAAACTTCCCTTCGATTGGTTGTGATAAATGTAGGGTCGCTTCCCGTGTTGCAAATAGCCAGATTTGTGCTTAGCAAATATTTATAAAGTGACTCACCTCGTTCGTTTATGTCGGTGCTGCCCCATTGGTTATGATGGGCATTTTGTTCCCTCCCAGCAGTAGCATCGTGTCCATCGGGTTTATATTTTTCACCAGCTCGATTAGTGCTGTGAGTGGGAAAGCGCCCTGATCATCGCTCTATTTCTAGGCTGACCGTGGTGATGTCTCCAGTGCTGAATTGTGGTAGGATACAATAGTTTATATTAGTTTTGACTAAACTGCAGGTGCGGGGTTTTCCCTTACCCAGAACACTGAATAGCTTGTACTTCGGGGTCCGCAAGCCACCCCGTCTACTACTACCTGAAGACAGTAGAAGCAGGAGGCCGGCAGTTGCTGCTTTACTGTGATGGGTGTTGATTTGAAGTACCTTCATCACGCGAATCTCTCCTCTCTACCACCGTCACGTTGGCTCCGTCGTCGCTGAGAAGCTCGCGCTCTGTATACAGGCGTGCATAGAAGTCCGCAATATGTCATTAACGAGCAGATTAAATAGTAGAGGTCCTAATATTGACTCTTGTGGGACACCAGTGAACAATGGCCTTAGTTCAGATCTTTGAAATCCAACCCTGACACGCTGAGACCTCTCTTTCAGATAGATACGTATTAGTTTTACTGCTGACTCTCCAAACCCAAAATAGTTTTTTTTAATTTAAATCACAGTAGTTCATGGCTAACTGAATCAAAGGCTTTAGAGAAGTCCAGCAAGCATAGTAGAGTTAAGTGGTTCTTGTCGAACAGTATTCTAATGTCATCAAGTGTCTTTACCATTGCAGTAGAGCTGCTGTGATGGGGTCTGCATCCGGATTGAAATGGGGATATAAGGTTAAATTTACTGATGTGGGAAGAGATCTGTTCAGATAACAAAGATTCGAAAATTTTAGACAAAGCTGGTAGTATGTTGATGAGTTGGAAATCACTGGGGCTGGATTTTGATTTATTTTTCGCTAAAGGAAGCACCGTATTAATCTTCCAGGCACCGAGAAAACAGGACGTGGTGATACTATGGTTTATTACGTGTGTCAAGTTTGGAATCGGAATGCGATTTTCCCCGATTGCGTTGGACCTGATCTTAAAAACAGATTTCATCACGTCAATCTCGCTCACAGCAATGAACTCAAACTTTTCGCCAGCAAAAGAGACCGGACAGGAGGCTTCAGAATTGGTCGTAAGGCGACAAGATGAAGGCGGAGAAGCATAGGCAACGCTAAGCGTTTCAGGACTGAACGTGCACTCTGATTTCTCACTGGCATGGACGCGGAGTGTTCTCAAATTTCGCCACAATACATTATTGGGCAGTGAGGGATCCAACTTATTCATAAATTAATAAATTTTTTCACGTCTTATAACCGAGGTAGCTTCATTCCTTATTGTTTTGAAAGCATTCCATCTCTCATCTGTCTGGTTCCTTTTCCATATGTTATAATATTTATTGCGTTTTTTAATCGCTGATCGGGCCGCACCATTAAACCAACGGCAGGACGAAGACCTGTCACAGGTTCGGATAGGGACATGAGTGAGGATGTTATGGTACGCATACATGAGTGCAGTAGTGAAGGCAGGAGGCATGACCCAAAGCGAGCACTGTGGCTAGTCATGTCGGCTGGGCTGGGTTCTTGCCTTCACCACTTGTTCCCTGCGCCATAGCAGAGAAAAGTCATACCTTGTCAAACGTGTTAACGGACGGACACACCACAAAAAATTAAAAAATTAAAAAAAAAGCCATTAGAACATTAAATTTAATTATTTAAAATAACTGAAAATCAAAAGAAAACAAGACCCAACTATGAAAAAACTTACATGAAAAGCAATGAACACCATTCACCGCTGCTGCGGACGTGAATCAGGATGCAATGCACACGCTAGTGCGTTATCCTGAGGCGGTGGCACCGAAGGGAAGGTATGCGCGCACTCCTCGGTGCTGATTCCCCACTGGTACAGTTTTCCTTTTGGTTTTTCGTTAAGTTAGTTTTTGTTTTAGTTCTAACCTATAGTTTACACAACACACTTATTTTCCAAGTTTTTTGTTAGTCGCTTTTTCTCTGTTTATTTAAGCTTGCGCGGGGTAATAAAAACCAACAAAATTATTTCCACACTACACGTACTTTGGTTGTTCTTCTTCGCTTGTGACAAAACGACACCGCAAATGGCCGATTGTGGGGTTGCCAGCAGATTTTAAAGCCTTGCACTGCGGGAAATTACGTATTCCACTTGGAAGAATAACGGGCACTGCGTAATTTGGATTGGTTCCGTTACTCTTCCAACTGGAATTTACCGCAGTGCAAGGAGGAACGTCAAAAAGGAATGTTCGAGGCTATCCGGGCTTACCATGACCCCGGAGAGTAGCCCTTTAATAGCTTTGCTTCTTTCTGGCCGTCTTCATAGGATGAAACTTATTGTTGTTCAGCTATCTGTTTGTTTGCTAGATATAAGTTATATCAGCGCCAAATTTTTTCGGGCTTTTATATTTTGACATCAGCGTTTCGGAAGTATTTTTACCGGCCTTAACCGCAAAAAAAAATATCTGAAAATTAACTACTCTACGTCCAAGATGACATTTTTGGTGGTGAATGTGAACGTAAGAATTTTACCTAGCTCATGGGGCATCGTACAGGTCCATAAGTAAAGTAACTCTTCTTCTTACCGTTTTTTTTTTTTTTGGTTTTCTGACAGGCTGTGTTTTTGGTTAGAGTATTTGTGTTTTTGGTTCAGTGTGTTAGTGTATTTTGGATAAATTGTAATAGAAATAAAAGAAATTGTAATAGAAATTAAAGAAATTGTAAAATATAAGAGCAGATGCCAAAAAACAGGTGATCTCAGCTCATTGATTGATTTTTGCAAACAGCTGATAGTGTTTTCACTTATGAAACTGCGCGATGTTATGGGGCCAGGTAGCATTTGCCAGCTTCTAAATGTAATCAGCCTTATCATTAGTTTTCTCGAACCGGTTCACTTTTCAATTTTGGTTTCCATGTATTTACTATGGACGGATGAACAATTTTCGGGCGAAACTCAGGATAAGGCAGAATATTGTTGGCGGTAATAAAGAGTAAAAATCAAAATAGAATCTGATAAAACAAAAGAACGCACGTTACTTGCAAGTTATAAAATATATGTAAATTTAACAATTTCCGTAACACCCAACAATAGGGCCTCAGAACGGGCGTGTGTTTGGTTTGTTGCACAGGCCGTATGTCAAAATATGGATAATGTTGCCTCCAGAAAGTTTTAATGCAAAGGAAAACGTAGCTGTCAAACTAGTAATTTATCGCAATAGATGCCAAGATATAAGTCCTGATATGTATTACTCTCTATATTCTAACATATGTGTCAAGATATAAACTCTCTAGAAAAATTATTAGATGGTTAAATTTCTGGCACGCTGCCGGGTGCGCTATACGCCGAAAGATAAAGTATTTATATTTTGTGCGGCGAACAGTAACCCATAACAAACCTGCTTCACTTCACGACTCGTCACCGAAGCGAACAGGAAAAAGGGTTTACTGTCTTCGCAGGGCGTTCGGCAGTACAACTAGGTGATAAGATCTGTAGAACATGGGGCACGACTCACCCCTGAGATACAGAGTCTAAAAAAATAGTCTTTAGCCGGGCAAAAAAAAATATCTACCGCGTAGTTACGTCAGGTGGCAGTTAGAGTTCGTCAGAATCAGTATTCGTATGCTACTAAGTCTAGTTGTATGATATGGAACACTGAAGTTAACGCTTGTATTATTTTCCGTATCAGTAATCGCTTGTAATGGGGGTGGATCAGTTTGGTCTAATCGGCCTCTGGAACAATAAGTCTACCGATTTAGTTAATACTGAGTCGGACTCCTGGAGTGCAATGGGGTATAGTCATTGCGCTGGGTATGCAGTTACAGTTGCATGGCTATACTCAATCCCGACTCTTGCGTCCTCGTTCGCGCACTCTGGGCAACGTGAGCAACCCATGTGCGAGATGCGGTAACCAATCCGAGTGGAGCCTTGGGTCACGGCAGAAAAAGAGGGAGCTTCGGTGGGGCCGCTCTGACTTATTCGGTTTAAGGGCTCACTGAAGTCTGCAGCGCCTGCTTTCAGTAGTAGGTGCGGCTGCAAGCGGGTGTCTGCTTGGAGCAAGCGGCTCGCTATATAAACGAGTATTTGGTTGCGAAACCACCCCCGTCCCAGCAATGGGTTGTGCGCTGGGCTTGGGAGCCGCCACGTAAAAACCACTTCCAGTGAAGAAGCAAGGCAAAGCCTCGGATGAGACCCCACCTTATGATGACGACCACGGCAAATGTTTAAAGGACTACGATTTGAGGGCATGCACCTGGAATGTCCGGACCCTTAATGGGGAAGGTGCCTCTGCCCGGCTGGTTGATGTCCTCGTAAGGACAAAAGCTGACATCACCGCCATCCAAGAAATGCGTTGGACGGGGCAAGGGCAAAGAATGTCTGGGGCCTTGCGACGTCTACTACAGCTGCCATGTAAAGGAGCGCAAATTCGGAGTTGGATTTGTGGTGGGAGAGAGACTCCGTCGCCGAGTACTGTCGTTCACCCCGGTGGACGAGCGTCTAGACACAATCCGCATCTAAGCGAGATCCTTCATCATCTCGCTCATCTGCGCCCATGCCCCACCGGAAGAGAAGGATGAGGCATCCAAGGATCTCTTCTATGAGCGCTTGGAGCGCACGTACGAGCGCTGCCCCCGCCATGATATCAAAATCGTGCTTGGTGACTTCAATGCCAAGGTGGGCAAGGAAGGGATCTTTGGAACCACCGTCGGAAAATTCAGCCTCCACGACGAAACGTCCGACAATAGATTGAGGCTGATCGACTTCGCAAACATGGTAGTATGCAGTAGTAAGTTCAATCAGTCATAAAAAGATCAATCAAGCTACGTGCTGTCTCCGGATCGAAAAACTAGAAACCAAATCGATCATGTTGTGATAGACGGCAGGCACGCTTCCAGTGTTTTAGACGTACGCGCACTCCGAGGCCCAAACATCGACTCGGACCACTATCTTGTTGCAGCCAAGATACGCACCCGCCTCTGTGCAGCAAAAAATGTGCGCCCAAATATGCAAGGAAAGCTTAACGTCGAAAAGGTGCAATCACAACAGACAGCCAGCGCTTTCGCTACTCGACTCTCACACCTGCTCTCGGAGAGCACTCTTCAACAAACCGACATATGCGAGCAGTGGAACCACATTTCCCGCTCATTAAGTACCGCCGCCAAAGAAGTAGTCGGATTTCAGCGAGCCCGAAAGAACAACTGGTACGATGAGGAGTGTCAGGAAGCTGCAGAGAAAAAAGATGTCGCCTACAGGGCCAGCTGCGATCGGGCACAACGCGCGCTATGTGGGACCGCTATAGGGATCTGAAGAGGGAAGCGAGACGAATTTGCCGCAACAAGAAGAGAGAGGCCGAAATACGTGAGTGCGAAGAGCTTGAAATGCTGGCCGACAGGAGGAATGCCCGAAAATTTTACCAGAGAGCTAGGCGACTTACGGAAGGTTTAAAGACCGGGGCGCACTCCTGTAAGAACAATAATGGCGCCCTAGTAACTGATGTCCAGAGCGTACTTAAATTTTGGAGGGAACACTTTTCCGCCCTACTAAATGGCAGCAGCACAGAAAGTTGTGGAGAAGAAGAACCCGAGCCCGCAGTCGATGATGACGGAGTCGACGTTCCACCGCCTGACTATGACGAGGTACGTATAGCAATAACGCGGCTGAAAAACAACAAAGCCGCTGGAGCTGACAGCCTGCCAGCTGAGCTATTCAAGTACGGCGGCGAGGAGTTGATAAGGTGCATGCATCAACTCTTGTGCAGAATATGGTCAGATGAACGCATGCCCGACGACTGGAATTTAAGTGTGCTCTGCCCAATCCACAAGAAAGGTGACCCCGCCATTCGCGCCAACTACCGCGGGATCAGCCTTCTAAGCATAGGTTACAAGGTCTTATCGAGCGTATTGTGTGAAAGACTGAAGCCCACCGTCAATGAACTGATTGGGCCTTATCAGTGTGGCTTTAGACCTGGCAAATCCACCATAGACCAGGTATTCACAATACGCCAAATCTTGGAAAAGACCCGCGAGAAAAGGATCGACACTCACCACCTATTTGTCGACTTTAAAGCCGCTTTTGACAGCACTAAAAGGAGTTGCCTATACGCCGCTATGTCTGAATTTGGCATCCCCTCAAAACTCATACGGCTGTGTAAAATGACGTTGAGCAATACCACCAGCTCCGTCAGAATTGGAAAAGACCTCTCCGAGCCGTTCGCCACAAAACGGGGTTTCAGACAGGGCGACTCCCTTTCATGTGACTTCTTTAATCTGATGTTGGAGAAGATAATAAGAGCTGCAGAACTGAACCGCTCAGGAACAATTTACTACAAGAGCGTGCAATTGCTGGCTTATGCCGATGACATCGACATCATCGGTAACAAAAACCGCGAAGTCTGTTCTGCCTTTTCCAAGTTGGATAGGGAAGCAAAGCGCATGGGTCTGGTGGATCACTCACTTTTTTCGTTCAGTTTGAAATAACATATAAAAATAAGTACTTACATCATTTTGCGTGTACTGGCTCAACGGACGCAATGGTTGAGTGAGCAGAGCACTGGCGTGCCATTCGTCAGATCCGAGTTCGAGTCCTAAGGCAGGAAATTTTTCTTTTTCATTTTTTTTATTTTTTTCTTGTTTAATTTATTTATTTATTTATTTAGTCTAATCAAACACAGACTATTAATAACAAGAGTCATAAAGTATAAAGTATAAATTATTAGAATAAATTTACAATATGATTAAAGATTAAAGAGGATTATTACAAAGATATAAAATGATTTCATTACGAAAAGTAGACCTTGGTATTGAGAAATCTAAGTCTAAAGAACTTGCAAGCATATTAAAATCGGTGAGTGTTCTCTTAATTGACGCATTCATGCAATAAACAGTTTTACTAAAGCTTACGTAAAAAATAGCAGTTCTTCTCAAATTTCTACTAGGAACATGGAAATTTATTCTTTCAAGCAAAGCAGGGCAATCAATTTTGCCTGAGATTATGGTTGAATTTCTTTATTCATTCTGAACGTTTGGAATAAACTTTTTCGTTTACTTATTCTTTAGAACGTTCCTGATGATATGTTAACGTATATTTCAAACGCATTCTTTTCATTCCGGCTGTGAAATGGGATTATCCGGAATGTATAAAGAAACGCAGCCTATGTCTGCGATAAAAGAAACAGATAAAAACAATCTTCTGTTACGCAGTGTCATGAGGTTAATTAATTGACAGCGCGAGAAATATGAAGTTTTGGTTCTGCAAAGTCAATAAAACGCAAGGCGTATCTTACATAAGCTTTCTGAACAGATTCTAGTCTATTAATGTAGTTTTGGTGATATGGTCTCCAAATGAACGCCCCGTATTCCACTTTCGACCGGATAAAAGCAGTATACAGAACTTTGAGAGTATATGGGTCACGAAATTGACTACTGATTCGGCGCACAAACGCGAGTAAGGAATTTGCAATAATGTAGTTAACATGAGTTTGGAACGTAAGTCTAGCATCAAAAAAACACCTAGATCCTTTACGTCATTAACCTAGTCTAAAACCGAGTCTGAAATACGGTATGATGTGAGCAAGGGCTGATGGAGTTGACTAAAAGTAATCTTATGACATTTTTTTATATTAAGAAATAGTCTGTGTTTAACGCACCAAGAGTGCACCATATCAAGCTGGGCTTGAAGGACAAATGAATCATTAAGACTTTTAATCAGGGTTCGGATTTGCCTCATTTTAGCCCCTCGCTCGCTCGTTAGTTCGCTCTGAGCTAGCGCAACACACGAGCAACACGCGAGGCTGTTTGCAAATGAGCACTCGTTAAGTACGAGCGCACGCGCTGAGCAGCCAGCGAGTGAGTAAGCAAACGAGGGCAGCGCAAGAGTAGAGCGGCAAGCAAACGAGGGCCTCATTAGCTCTGCCCTCGCGAGGGCGTCGTTGCGAGCGAGGCACTCATTTGCAGCAGCAGACGAGCGAGGCGAGTAAACGAGGTATAATGTTTTTAATGTTCAATAATTTCTTATAAAATTTCAACTTATACACTTAGGTCTCTTTTTAAGCGGTTCTTTTTTTATGGGGATTTGAATTTATGCGGTTTTTCAAACACTTTTCGCTGTAGCGATTTTGCTTTTTTGAGAGCTTTTATTACTTTTTTTCAATATGCAAGGGGCAATGCTTCTGATAAATAATTTGTTGTAGTATTCTTACATACAAGTAATTACTAAGTAATTTGACTAAGTAACTATGTTACATATGTATAAATGAGAACATAATATTTATAAAAATCATTATTTTTTCTTTCATTTCATAAATGAGTAGGACATCAGCATTTTCAAATGAATATTCCTGGTTTAGCCCCATACATAAATATGTATGTAGGATAATACAAACTACTATTTGAAAATTAAGGCTGGTCCACATAGAACTTTCGCGTTGACTTTGTAGTTGGCGTTGGTTTGACAGAACGCACGTTAAAAGTATGCGTTCTACAATGAAGCTTGGCAGAGACTACTTTGGCCACTAAATTAACATATTAACGGGAAATAAATTAATATTTCATATCAATAATAGCATGAAAACTATATTTCTTGCCTTCATTTGATTAAAAGGAAAAAACATTTCATTTAATTTTATTTATTTGCAACAGCTGGCGACCGACGCACCGATCTTTCTGCTTTGTGTTGGCCTTAGCGTTGCCAAATTTTGGATATGTGGACGGCTGCTTTGAAATTCGACGCCAACCCAACGCCAAAGTTGTATGCGAACCGGTCTCTATTCTTTGTTTACGCAAATTTTCCCATGTCTTCATATCCATATATACATGCATACATATGTACACAAGTCCTTGAACAACAGGCCACAAATAAATTTTTTCACCAAGGACTATATTTCATTCAGGTATACAGCATAACTGCTACAAGTAGAAAACTATTTTGGGGGTGTTAGCAAGTGCTTACTTGGTTTTTGTTTCTGCGGCACAAACGATTATAATATCTTCGTTACTTACTTTTCTCTGTAAAGACAAAATACATGCATATGTACATACATATATAAATGCATATATACATAAATACGTACATACAAACATATATAAACATGCATGTTATGTGTGTACACATGTATGAATATAACTCTAAAAAATAATTCATTCCATAATCTATGCTTATGTATGTAATCAATTTTATTTGTTGTTTTAAATGCTGCCCTAATATAATACTTCACATATATATATGCATATGTACATACAATCATGGTACAATAAAAACAGGTAGAAGCCAAATTGACATCAAACCTACAAAAGTCAAAGTTTTCGGGAGAGTAAAAATAAAAATGAGCGTGTGTAAGGAAAAATAAAAAATTCCATTTCACTGGTTGACGTTTTTAAGTAAATTTGAAGTTTAATTTTATTTATTTATTTTCTTTAGTTAAAATTTGTTAATTTGTTTGTTGTTTTCTGTCTTTGATTTATGAGTTGCAGTGTTGTTGGAGGGACTTTCCGGCATAAGGGTCATAGGAACAGCACTTGGCATCAAACGTGCCTTTCCTGTACCTCCCGGTGCATTTATGAAATCTGCTGCTTTAAAATGTTTAACGCACAGCAAGGCATAGGCATTTCGCTGCAGCTCTACCCCACAGCTGCTTTCCCAACGCTTCTTACGCTAAGGACCTTGAGGCACGTTAAAAAATTAGTGGCCTCTGATTTATATTTAACACCACATAAAAACAAGGCTTCAGGTGCTGCATTTTTAACACATACACTAAGTATAAGCCGCACAACACTACAAAAATTCAAATGTTAATTAAAATTTGTTTTTAACGAATATTCAAAAAAAAAAAAAACAAAAATCAAACGACATGACATTTAAAGCGTAACGAAATATAGGAAATAAAAGAAAACCAAGTTGAAGTTTAAAGGTTTGGTTCTCATGAGAGCAATGTCATTTTGGCTTCTACCTGTATTTATGTGCCTTGCATACAATTATTAACATACTTTCGTACATAATCTATTGACATACATTCCCACATTTTTATGCACAAAAATGCTTGTGTTGTATAGTACACTCGGAGCGCTCGCTCGTCGCTCACTCGTCTTTCCTAGCAGAGTGAGTATGCAGACAGCTACTCGCCTCGCACTGCGAGCGAGACAACACCCAACAGCCTCGCTCATTTAATAAGAGCACGAGCAAACAAGCAGCGCTCGCTCGTTTGGCGAGCGAGCCAAACTTCTCGTGCCTCGCCTCATTGCTGCTACGAGTACGAGCTGCGAGCGCCTCGTTGTCTGCGAGGCATTGAGTAGGAGTTTGCTCAGTCGCTCGCTCGAACTCCGAGTTTTTGCCCACCCTGCTTTTAATCACTGAGTAAATTTTCAAATCATCAGCATACAAAAGGAAGTTAGCCGAAGAGAAGCAATACTTAATGTCATCAATAAACAAAATAAAGAATAATGGGCCAAGAATGCTCCCTTGGGGAACCCCGGAAGTTGATGTAAATGACTTCGAGCACACTCCATCTAGGACAACAGTCAATTTCCTATCCACTAAGTAGGACTGAATCCGTTGCAGTAACATTTAATGAAAACCTAACTGGGCAAGTTTAGCAAAAAGGATTTTGTGGGAGATCCTGTCAAATGCTTTAGAAAAGTCCGTATATATGGTGTCCACTTGGTGACCATTCTGAAAAGCGTTAAGACAATCATCAGAAAAAACCGCAAGATTAGTAATGGTAGACTTTCCAGAGACAAAACCATACTGATTTGGACAAACAAGTTGCTTAATGTTGAAAAATAGTTTTTCTTTCATAACACACTCAAATAGTTTCGAAACAGTCGACAACTTCGAGATCGGCCTATAATTACAGACATCACATTTATTACCGTTTTTGAAAACAGGAGTGACCGAAGTAAGTTTCCAAGCATCCACAAAGATTCCTGAGGCAAGTGACTTGTTGAAAATAATTTTTAATGGTGTTACCAGTGAAGGGCAATTTTTCAATAGCACCACAGAAAAGCCATCCGTGTCAGTATGCATTGAGGGCTTAAGGCTTATAATGCCTTTAATAATGTCATCGTCAGACAGAACTAAATACCCTAGATTGAAATTAGAATAAATACTTCCCAAATCCTGCGTAAGTATATCCGAGAGGTCATCGTTCGATAAACCATCATCAGAGACGAAATTCGATGAGAAAAAGTCAGCGAAAAGGTTTGCAGCCTCTGAAATGCTATTAGCCTTGGCATCGTTATAGAAAACCGAAGTGGGAACCGTAGATACCTTTTTTCTAGACTTAACAAATTGCCAGAAACTTTTTGGATTATTTTTAATTTTAACTTCGAAGCTATTAATATACTCCCTATAGCGAGATTTGTATAAACTGTCGAACTCATTTTTAAACTTAGCGTACAGATCAAAGTATTTCTGTTCATTAGTTGACTTGAATTTTTTAAAGAACTTATTCCTCAAATTCTTTAAACGTTTTAGTTTCTTCGAATACCAAGGAAACTTATGAGACAAATTAGCATGAACTGGAATGTGTTTTTTACAAAGATTAAACACCGTACTTTTAAACTGTTCAAAGCAACTAGCAATATCACCGTCACCAAGAACATCAACTCACAGGCTAACCTAATATTCGCGGCTTGCGTTTTGGTACGCACGCCGTCGAATTTGTTTTTTTGCGTCACCCGAAATTGGCTTGCGTGCGTTTGCATTTGATTTCATTGAGCGAAACGTCAAATCAAAATGTCACGCAGAAGAAAAATTGGAAATTGAGTTAGCTTCATACGCACGCCGTTCAATTTCGGTTGGTCCCATACAAGTTGTATGTGCATGAGAAATTTTTGACAGTAAATTGGCGGCGTGCGTGAATATTAGGTTAGCCTGTCAGAAGATATTAAGAAATGCGTTATCGATGATATCGAAGTTAAAAGAGTTATAATTAAATGCAATTTCTTGATGTTCATGATTAACTTCAAAATACTCGTAAAATTCAATGTCAAGCAACAAAGGGTGATGATGTAAGGTAGATAGAGATAATGCTGAAGCAGCGACCTGAATATTAAACTTAATATTATTACTTACAAATATAAGATCTAAGTAGCGGTTCAAATTATTGGGAATCCCGTTAACCTGAACTAAGTCACATCCTAAGAAATTATCAATAAGATAAGATTCTATGACATTACTTATATTAGGAGTTAAAAATACATTATTATCCAAATATGACCAGGTAATATTACTTAGGTTGAAAACCCCCAAAACAACAAGCTGTTGTTCACCAATGCCTTCATGAAGAGAAACAATATTATCGACATGTGCTCTAAATATAAGTTCATTGCTAGCTGGTGGAATATACGACGCACAAACGTACAGCGAATTAGATACATTTTTTACATTCACACAAAGCTGATCTAGCAACGTATCATTATTTTGAAGAATAACTAATGACGCTTGTAAATAACAACGGCATGCGATGAGCACTCCACCTCCTCTTATACAGCCAGTCTTGACTGGATCGCGATCTTTCCGGAAAACATCATAGTGCCTAATATCGAAGAACTCGGAGTCAAATAACTGTGGATTGAGCCAAATCTCAATAATGACAAACACATCATACTCCAATTGCGAACTAAGCAGGTATAAATCCCCCGATTTTGTTCTAATACCAGAAGCATTGTGGAAATAAACTTTAATATTTCGCTGCCCGCCAAGAGAAGGCGTTACTGGTTTTCTGGGCGCAAAGTTGGAGTTTTCTCTAAAAAACGAAAAGGTCGCACTGCAACATTCACTAGCCAAGTTTCAGGAATCAGCAGATTTTCATATGCAGACAATGGCACTCCCAATTTGAAGTTAACACTCCTCAAATTAGAAATTGATGCGTCCTTTTTTATTAGCTTATAACACGATAGCACATTTTTATTTAGACTCGCCTTCTCAGCAACATAACTTAAAATGTCATCAACAGTCACAAAGGGGCAAACGATGCCAAATGCAACCACTTAAGTCGCTCAACTCCTTTCAAGCCGGCAGTTACATCAGAGCCCAACACAGTTTTTTGCTTTTTATTCTTCTTTTTATCAACAGTGGTCCACTGTGACTGCAAATAATCATCACCGATAGGCACACGTTGAGCGTGATTACTACCTGCCGAACCATCAACAGAAGCAGTAGAAAGAGCAGTAGTCAAAGAGAGCGTTTGTGTATTTGTCCCTACGTTGAATGCAGCAGGGAAGGTGTTCACCGGTGAGAGAACATTGGCATTGGCAGTAGCAGCGGTTGGCATAAGAGCATCGATGTTTACAGCAGCATCATCAGTCATGATGATATGAGCAGGCACGTTCGTTTCGCGATTGGATGTAGGCGCATGAGCAGTCAACATTGCAGTCAGTTTGTTACTACCATTAACTGCAGCAGTAGCACTCGACGTCGGCCCGACGTTAGCTGTATTAGCGAGGGCATCTCTATAGGTACTGGCAGAGAGCGGCGTAGTGCCAGCAAGTGAGTTAGCTGCATTCGGCATAACACCAGCATCAGCAGACGAATTATAAGACGTAGGGCGCAGTAGAGAGCGATCACCTGCGCCAATTGTTTCACTGCTTTTGTTGGCACGAACTGGCCCGCTGATACTGGACCCAAAAATGCCATGCATTTTCCATACTTCAGCAGTAAGCAAAGAAATAGCGGCATCTTTATCATCAAGTTTAGCCCGTAGAGAAAGAATTTCTGCAAGCAAACTATCACATTTTTGCACCAATTGCTTTTTATCATCAACCAGCGTACCTAATATTGTGAGAACGCGAACATTATCAGCTCTTAATGCAGCTAACTCTTTAGCAATAGTTGACATGGTTATTTGTTGCTTGTTAATTTGCTCATTTGACACAGTATCACTATTAGTTTTAGGCGCGATAGCACTAGTAGCAGCAGCTCCCTCAGAAGCGACGGGTGGTGGATGCGCGTGTAGGGAAGCACGACGCTAATTCGCACACGCTTTGCATACGAAACCCTTATCCGAACTTAGCAAAAAGTCGAGATCAGCCTGTTGCATACCAACACAAGACAAGTGAGAGAATATTTTGCACTTGGCGCACTGAACCTTCGATTGAGCACGGTCAACCTTCTGACCACAAACACAAGGCATAATGAATAAATTACTTGAATATATTAATATGCATTTATTAAATAATGCAGAGTCACTATCTCCCGGTTTTGCAACCATAAACGAATAAATAAATTAACGAAAGAGTCACCGGATTGTGATTGTTGTTACACAAAATACGGAGCGATAAGAAAACACGTCCACACGGTTTGACGTCCACTTTGTTCTAAACTATCTTTACCGAATTTTTTGCTTTTTTGTTCTAAATTTCTTTTTGACGTAGAATACGTCTTACCTTAAGGTATGGGGGCTATGTTCAAATGTTGTAGTTGTAATTTTTAGAGCTTCACAAAAACGCTTATTGCACGAGAACTAATAAAGCGATTTCAAAGAAAAGTATGGCGTTTCAAAGATAAAATTCCAAACCTGTCGACAGATTCATTTTTGTAAATAACCAATTCGGTTTCTGTCGTAAAAACAACGGTAAACATTGCCTTATTTTGGGGTCAATTTTGAGCCTTTAAAGTGCTCTAGCAACTTATTGTTGGCATATATAACTTTCATTTTCGGGATATAGGTTCTTTGGAGCAGTAGAAATATTATCGGGTACAAATTTTATATAAATTTAACAAATATTGAGCATTTTAAGGCAAAAAATTGTTGAAAAAATTTGCAAATTTTTTTCATTACCAAAATGCTCGAAAACCGCTCGAATAATTTTGTTTTTGTTTTCTTTAATCAAAAATTCAAGAGTTTTCCTTTCGTTTGGTATATGGGAAGTATTGGTTGATATCTTCTATATATGTTTATTTTATTCAAATATATGGGCATAAATGATTTTCCATACAAAATCACCTCGTCATCATTTTGCAAACACGTGCACGCATTGGAAGCGTGGGAAGGAGACAAAAAGTATGTATGTATGTGTCCGTAAGTACATATTTCGGGGTTTATCGGTATAATAATCGATACTTTGTCGGTTTTATTACCGATGTTTTTATCGATTTTGCTATCGAAATTTTTATCGATAATGTTATTGATTTTGCTATCGATATTTTCGGAACTTATCGATATAATGATCGGTATTTTTTCGATTTTGTTATCGATATTTTTTCTCGATTTTGTTATAGATATTTTGTTGACTTTGTTGTCGATTTTGTTATCGACACTGTAATCGATTTTATGATAGATTATTTATCGATTTTGTTATGGATATTTTTATCGATTTTGTTATCGATTTTATTACCAATATTTTTATAGATTTTGTTGTCGGTATTTTAATCGATTTTGTAATCGATATTTTTACCGGTTTTGTCATCGATATTTTTATTGATTTTGTTTACGATTTAGCTATCGATATTATTACTGCTTTCGTTATCGATATTTTCATCGAATTTGTTATCGATATTGTTATTGGTTTTGCTATCGATATTTTCGGAACTTACCGATATAATGATCGATACTTTTATCGATTTTGTTATCGATATTTTTTATCGATTTTGTTATCGATTGTGTAATCGATTTTGCTATCGATTTTGTCATCGATACTCTTATCGGTTTTGTTACCGATATTTTTATCGATTTTGCTATCGATATTGTTATAGATTTTTTTATAGGTTTTATATTCGATATTTTTATTGATGTTGCTATCGATATTGGTATCGATATTTTTATGGATTTTGTTATGGATTTTGTTATCGACTTTGTTATCGATTTTGTAATCGATATTTTGATAGATTTTGTAATCGATTTTGTAATCAGTATTGTTATCGATTTTGCTATCGATATTTTTTCGATTTTGATATCAATATTTTCATCGATTTCTTTATCGATGTTTTTATCGATTTTGCTACCGATATTATTATCGCTTTTGTTATCGATATTTTTTGCTTAGTGTGTGCTTTTGTTTTTTTTACTTGGATATGCTCTTAACCATACCACGTATTCTACGTTTAAATTTAGCGGCTGTATCTCCGATACAGCCTGCAGGCCAAGACGAAGGCGCTGGACTGTTCCTTTTTTTATTCATAGATTTTTTTTCTTTAAAAAAGGAAACAACTTTTTTTATTTTACACCCTTATTCCAGAAACCGAATTTTCGTAATTCGTAATTCGTAGCTACGTTACGAAAAACGAAAAATTGACATGCCGCAACCCTTGTGGAAAAATGAGCCGCATTGCCAGGGGGGGGAACTTTCCATTATGGCCGTTCGTTAAAGGTGTGGTGGGGGAAGGGGGAGTGGGTGTGGCACCTCCAACCGACCTTTTTGGAGAGGGCATGAACTGCCATTGACAAAAATGCAACCCCCCACCACCTAGGCCCCCCCTGGTTCCCTACGGACCCCTTAGAAAAATTGCCAAAAATCGCAATTTTTACTTCCATCCACAGTATTTTTGCGCAGAACTCCTTTCTGCGTAGGCGGCCTTCGGCCGCGCTTAGGGATTATAACACTTACTACGTAGAATTCTCCATTCTGTGTGCACCTAACAGGGGCTACCGCCCCAGTGATGTAACCTTGGAAAAGGATGAGGTAACTAGAATTCCCTTTCTGTGTGGTAAACCTGGGGCTGCCGCCCCAGTGATGTCTATACTGGGTGTTTTATAAAAATGTCTTGTATATAAAAATGTGTATATAAAAATGTATTGTGCAAATGAATATTTAACATTTTTCAAGCGAATAAACGCAAATGAAAATTGTGATTTTTGGCAATTTTTTTAAGGGGTCCATAAGGAAACAGTAGGGGACCTAGGTGGTCGGGGACTGCATTTTTGTCAATGACAGTTCATTCACTCTCCAAAAAGGTGGGTTAGAAGTGCCACGTCCACTTACCTTTCGCCCGTCGCCCCTTTAACGAACGGTCATAAAGGAAAACCAACCCTTGCCAGGTATCAGTTGTTTTTCGAACTCAGCTGTATGAAGGGAAACAAAGTGGAAAGGAACTAAAAAAATGGGTGGGGTTTAGTAGCGCTCCCGGGTACCAAAATTTGGAGGTTATGTTGAAGTTGACAGAAGTTACCATTTTTTACTAGAAAGCGATCCCGTACTTTTCAATGTTACTCTCTCGCTCTGAGCGAATTTTTATTTTTTGACAGTTTAACTAGTCCGAGTCCGAGGAATACGGGATTGCACCTATTATTTTAACATCCACTTTTGTAATTTTTGGTCACTAATTTATTTACAAATCGCGTTAGAAATATGTAATTTTTTGTAAAATTCGGAAATAAGCGTACATTTACAATCCTATTCTCCTTAAAGCAGCCACTTCACCAATATAGTTTTATATTCTCCTTCACTTTACACTTTACTCGATGAGTTATAACTTTCTTTATGACTTTAATATTAACCAATTAATCGCAATTTATTAAATAAAAACACCTTCTAAATCATGCGTCTGACTTTGGTTGCATATGCAATTAAATGGCGGAGTTCAGCTGTCAAACTCCAAAATCTGCAAAAGATAGGATATAACTCAGTAAGCATTAAAAATATGCAAAGGTGTTCAGCTCCTTTTCTTCGCAAAACAGAAAGGAGAATTCTACTGCCTGAGGGTTATAATCCCTAAGTGCGGCCGAAGGCCGCCTACACAGAAAGGTGTTCTCTGCAAAAGGTGATCAGCCCCCTTCTTTGGCAACACAGGAGAATTCTACTGCCTGAGGGTTATAATCCCTAAGTGCGGCCGAAAGCCGCCTACGCATAAAGGTGTTCTCTGCAAAAGGTGATCAACCCCCCTTCAAACTGCTGCTTGCCTAAGAAAATTCCGTGTCTCCCCCTTTTTCAAACGGTTCTCTAGGGGCCTGTGGGAGGAGCCCAAGGGGGGTTCGCCTTTTTAGAAAGCGGCGACTGTCCTCTTTCTAGTGGGGGTCTGCGTTGCCGGAGAAGAGGGGCTACCGAATGTCAAAGGTATACAATATTTCTTGTGCATATCACAGTATTTTTGCGCAGTACCCACATCGAAATTTGCAAAAAAGTGCGTAGTGCAAACCGAATTTATTAATAATTTGAAACATTTATTTTAAATAAAGGTTTAATCCTTGATTACACGTGTATGTTAAAGTTTTTAGATTCGGGTTATGCGTTTGGACACAACAACCGAAAATTATTGTTCAAATAACTCAACCGGACCCAGGTTTCTCGATAAGGGGCAACAAAGATTCTTTTTTGCTCGTTTATATAAAGTAGTGGATAAAAATATACGTATATGCAAAATGCAAATTTATCATTTTAAATGAACGCAACTAATATTTCCTGAAAACACACATCGATTTACATCTTTTATCTCGCCTCCGACACAGAATTGTTTTCCTACAAAATTACGCAAAAAAGCTTGCTCGTTCGTTTTTAGGCATGCCATTGTTACGAATTTCGAAGATACGATTCAGATTGCAGCATACCATTCCTACGATTCGTAGCAAAATCCGAATACGAAAGTGTTGCAGAATAGGGGTGTTAATTAAATTGTTTGCTAAAAGACAAACAAGATCAATAACAGGCCAATTCTGGCATGTCTTTCAACCCACCTCAGTCTTTCGAGACAAAAGTCTTTATATTTCGGCTACTATCTTGAAAGCCCTTTTCTGTATTTCGAATAACTAATTAGGTTTGTGCGTCGAGCAAAAAATTTTTACGAATTTGTACGAATTATCACGATTTTTGCCCAAATCGTGTTCGTGCAGACCAAAAAATTATCCAACACTCAAAAATTGTGAGAGCAAAGTGACAGTTCTCTTCGAGAGAAGTTGCAAATTCTTGCTGGAAAAAATTTTGCCATTTTGCGTTTTTTTTAAGAAACAAGGAAGTAAGTAATTGTTGATATAATTAATTTAGTTAATTCCAATGATTTGAACTTAATTCGGCTGAAAAAAAATGGTATTCGCAATCGGAATGCAATAGCAACCAGAGTCGATTTAAGAAACCCGACAGCTAGTACGAAGAAGAAATTGAAATGTATGTTAAAGAAAGTCAGAACAACAAGAAATATACATGTATATCCTGTTTTTGGCCATCCGAACGAATTTTAAAATTCTATAAAAATTTTTTGTTTGAAATGCAACTGTGGACGCCAGCTGGCAGGGAAACTTGCAAATTCCTGCAAATTTGCGTTCGTGCAGAAATTTGCAAGTTTCTCAACATGAGAGAGATTTTGAGAGAATTTTTTCTTACTCTCTGATATTTTGAGTGTTGGATAAATCTTGCTGGATTTTCGACGAACAAACCTATTGAAAGATGTGCTCATAGTATTATTATATTTATCTTTTAGCAATAAGTTTTCTAAAAACTAAGCGAAATGAAAAAAACATTTTTTTAAAACAGGAACAACTAAAAATTTAAGAAACTTAAAGTGAAAGAAAAAAGATGAATAAAAAAGTTTCCAAACGTTAAATAAGATAAAAAAATATGAATTTTTTAAGCAATAAAGCTTAAAAACCGGTTTTTAAAAAATTCGTTGCCGAAGATTGAACTCGGATCATACACAAAATAAAAATAAAAATTCAATGGCCCGTAGCAAGGTGTATTAAACAAGGTGGTGTTGGGGCGACAGCTGAGTTTTTCGCCGTAGAGGCCATTACGCCAAAATGATGTGTTTGTTGTAACTCATACCAATGACAGTATGGACATCAGCGTATAATTTGTTAGTGTAATTTTTTACTTATATACGGCCAACACCACCTTGTTAAATACGCCTTGGCCCGTAGCTCTAGTCAATATAAAGTCTACTCTAAAGTTAAAAACAAGTTTTTTTGACAGATATCCTCTTGAAAGTTATGGCAACAAGCTTCTTTTAACTTTAGAGTCCATTTTACTTTGACTATAACTACGGGCCAATTTATTTGTACACCATAGAAAAATTGTCTACGCCGTCTCACCACGGAGAAAAATCTTACCGATTCGCACAGCCTAAAACTTATTTTGGCGGAAATTTCTTGCACTATATGTGCCAAAACCGTGTTTGTGTAAGATTAAATTTCACAATATTGCAATAGTAAATTTAAAAAACTAATGTTTAACAAAATTGTATAAAATTTATAAGGTTTCGGAACTCATTTCGATCTTTTCCGGACTTCATTTGTAAAGAAATAAATATTGTACCAGCATGCTGGTATGTTCTATGCTTCGAGCTTGATTTTACAATCCCTTGATGGCGCCAGTAAGCTGATGTCGTGTATCCCCCTTTAAACGCGCAGGATCTACGAACTATGAAAAATATTTATAATTAATTACATTTTATTTAGAAAATTAAAATATTTTACGGATCATATTATTTAGTAAGGCAGACGATATTCGCTGCTTCGTTTAACTGCCGTTTTTTTCATTCAAATTAAATAAAAGGATAATTACAATAAATGTATTTAAATGCAAAAGTCAACAGGCTGTTGTTTTACTTAGGAATCTAAGCCCACACTGTTCGGAAAACGTGCTAGATACCGCTGTAGTCGTAAGAATTTAATCGATATTAAACGTTTGTCGAACCACCAGCCATTAATCTCATTATGTATTATACCAGCATCAATCTCACTACCACATCGAACATAAACACAGCAACTTTGTTTATCAATCTGGATATCTTGAATACAACAACGAGTTCCCACTTTCTCTATTAGAGCTGCTTCTATTATTTGTTTCAAATTCGGAATGTTGACTTCTGAGGAGTCAAACATATGCCGAATTTTTAAACATGAAGTAGGTGGGTTATCAATTTTATTTGCGCAATCGAATGCTGGACTTTGCCATTTCTTAAGAAGCCCATTTGCTCGAGTATTACCATTTGCATTACCTATCCATTTCATTGTTCGATAATCTTCTCCATCCACATTTTTTACACCAAATTGTATTCGGCTATCTGTTGCATCTAAAATTTGTAATGCTTCTTTCCAAAATTTTAAATGAGTGCTTCGTTTCTTAAAAGGAATCAGTTTATCACGCAAATGAATTATAATCACTTCACGTTCTTCTGGAGTTTCGCTAAGAGAAGCTCTATAAATGAGTTCGTTTACAAT
The DNA here is from genome assembly GCF_013731165.1 of Rhagoletis pomonella. Classification (NCBI taxonomy): domain Eukaryota; kingdom Metazoa; phylum Arthropoda; class Insecta; order Diptera; family Tephritidae; genus Rhagoletis; species Rhagoletis pomonella. Next base: position 33,561 of record NW_023458973.1, read on the forward strand.
GTCTGTAGTGAACTGTTCAATAATATTAGAACGATTCACTCGCCAAGCCCTGATGTAACGATATATTGTATAGCTTATTCCAGACAGTAGAGCAATTATAGCTCCTATACCAATAATCACAAAGAAACTTTGAAGCTTTGTGACCAAAAAGCAAAATACAGGATTTACTATTAAAAATTTGTAGTTTTCCCCATCTGTTGTTGCTATATTCCACTGAGGGTTTTGCTTTATAAGAAATCTCGCATGTATCAAATGTTTCCTCCAAGTGTGCACATTGTAATTATGGCCCATTGTTTCCATATAATTTATGAGCTCTGCTTCGCTAATTGAAGTTTTTTTATTGTTACATTCATACTTTTTAGAACGAATTTTAAGGGTTTTCTCAATTTCCGCTATTAAATTAATTGCAATATCCGCGTCGACTGGAGACAAACAATCATCTGTTGTGAAGGTACCATCGCATACCGGTATTTGACTTACGAAATTGTAAGTTTGCAAATGCTTTGGACTTTGAAATATGTAAATTAATCCCAAGCAAATAAAAAATACTATGAACGTTCCAACTAGCACGCAAGGTTTAAAGCTTTGATTTAGCAGGGATTGAGTGCTTATATACGATAAAAAATCACACATCGTCCTCTTTGATTTGCTGAGATATTTGTTAGTTTCTTTTGGTAACGACAGAAGTGTTTGGAAATTATGTTCACATGCTTTTGGTTTTCGAAACGTTTTTTCCCGGAAACTCAATAATCTGCTTACAACTCCTAAATGAGATTCTTTGCAGGAGGTATTGGAAACATTCGTTTCTGGCGAACTTAGAATAAAATCCGTCGTAGGTGAATATAAATGATCAGTATGTTGCAGGCCACTCACAGTAAAAGGCAAGTACTCTTTAAGAGTGCGATTATATTTATGTTCAGTGCAGTTAGCGGTCTGCATTTCTTCCTTAACTGTGGACTTAATATTATATATGCGCCGAGTCATTGGCAAATCATGTTTAGACATCTGACCAGGATTCCTACGGTGTGACAGCATAGAGTTGGATTTGAAGTTTTTTCGTAATTTATTTATGAGTATACCACGCGTAGTCTCTGTGATAGGTATTTTAGGATATCCAAGGACTAATAATTTCTGCCTCAATTCGACATCACTTAGCTCCTCAAAGGTATTCATCTTATATTTTAATATGGTATGAATAATTTATTCTTCAGTATATCCAGTAAACAAACTTAGCTGTTTTTTTTCACCAAATTTGGTCCCCATAAAGGACTAGTGTTGCAAGCAACGCTTTTTCGGCAATTAGGGTGATGTGCAGCTATTTAATGTGGTGAAAATTATT
>NW_023458973.1:54899-84717 GCF_013731165.1 Rhagoletis pomonella
AATGTTGTAAACAGGGTTTTAGTGATATAAGGGTCACAAAATTCTTTTGACCATCGTTTCACAAATGCAAGTACACCTTTAGCCTTGTTGACTGTCACATTAATATGAAGATTAAAATTAAGCTTAGGATCCATTGTGATACCAAGGTCCACAAAATTGTATACCTGTTCCAGGTTATGGGTACCTATTGTATAAGAAGTGGGATGAACAGCTCTTCGCGAGAAGCTCATTACTTTACATTTCTTAAGATTTAGAGGCATAAGATTTACTTGACACCAGTAAGCCATGCTGTCTAAGTCTGATTGTAGCAAAGACCTTTCTTTAATTGAAACGTACGATTTATAAAGCTTTACAGCATCTGCATACATTAAAATTTTGGAAAATTGTATATCTGTAGAAATATCGTTTATAAAAAGCAAGAACAGAACCGGGCCTAGGTGGCTACCTTGAGGAACTCCTGAAGTAACATCAATGACGTCAGAGATAGTATTTTTAAACATTACCCTTTGTGATCTATCATAGAGGTATGAAGAGATCCAACGTAGAAAATTAGGTGGAAGACCAAGAAGATCAAATTTGTAGATGAGCAACGAGTCGCATACTTTGTCAAATGCTTTACTGAAGTCAGTATATATAACATCATATAGGATGTTAATTCGAGTATATTTTTTTAGAAGTTGATTTGCCCTTGCAAAATCCTTGTTGACTATATGAAATGCTAGAAGAGATAGAATGCGTCAACTGATTTGTTATAATTGCTTCAAATAATTTAGGAATTGCAGAAAGCTTAGCTATTCCCCGGTAGTTCTCCACTGAAGATCTGCTACCGCTTTTATGTAACGGGGTTATAAACGATTCCTTCCATATAGTTGGAAAAACGCCCTCTTTAAGAGATAAATTAAATAACGCTGTTAACGGCTCATAGAGATAATCAGAACAATTTATAAGAATACAAGTAGGAATCTGGTCTGGACCATAACTGAAGGACCGCTTTAAGGATTTCAGATAAACTACTACATCATCGGGAGATATTACTGGGATATTACTGTAAAGAAAGCGCTACCCAAATATTTGCAATGCGTATATCTCAATATACAGAGTTTAGTGGCTAATAAAGTTGAGCTAGAAATACTTATAGATTTTACTGATGACATAGAGGATACGGAAACAATGTTCCCGGCGTATCAGATGATACGCTGCGACTCACACAGTAGACACACAGGGGGAGTGATAATACTCGTTCGAAACACGCTCGGTTTCAAAACAATAACTAACAAGGCTTTAGACAAAAATGTTTGGAGTATAGCATGATACAATAATTTTTAGAAGGTAGTTTCACTTCAAATTTTTTGACATAAACCGTGTCTGTGACAAACACGCAATGTGGCCACTGCTACGATATAGAACTTGGGAATTTTCGCTTGTTATTTTAGATATTTTTTAACAGAACATGTAAAGATTTATATGTTTCATAACTGATCACTTAATTTTAAATATAAATATCCTTATTTAATACATACATTTTTGCCACTGCTAATCACATGAATTAAAATCATAAAAAGGGTTGGCTTTCCTTTATGGCCGTTCGTTAAAGGGGCGGTATGCGAATGGTAAGTGGGCGTGGCACCTCTAACCCACCTTTTTGGAGAGGGAATGAACCACCATTGACAAAAATGCAACCCCGACCACCTAGGTCCCCTATGGTTCCCTAGGGTCCCCTTAGAAAAATTGCCAAAAAGCACAATTTTCATTTGCGTTTATTCGCTTGAAATATGTTAAATATTCATTTGCACAATACATTTTTATATACACATTTTTATATACAAGACATTTTTATAAAACACCCAGTAACCAAAATAGACATCACTGCCCCAGGTTTACCACACAGAAAGGGAATTCTAGTTACCTCATCCTTTCCCAAGTTTACATCACTGGGGCGGTTGCCCCAGTTAGGTCACACAGAAAGGAGAATTCTACATAATAAGGGTTATAATACCTAAGCGCGGCCGAAGGCCGCCTACGCAGAAAGGAATTCTCCGCAAAAATACTGTGGACGCAAGTAAAAATTGCGATTTTTGGCCATTTTTCTAAGGGGTCCGAAGGGAACCATCAGGGGCCTAGGTGGTCGGGGGTTGCATTTTTGTCAATGGCGGTTCATGCCCTCTCCAAAAAGGTCGGTTGGAGGTGCCACGCCCACTCCCCCCTTCGCCCACCACACCTTTAACGAACGGCCATAATGGAAAGTTTCCCCCATAAAAATGAAAATATAACGGCAATATTTCTTGTTTATAATGGATTAGATCCATCGCACACCACGGACTTTATCGGCCGCCGATTTAGATGGGCTCGCTAGTCTTTCCATTGCACCACAACTTATTGGTAGGAGCGATTAAGCTCGTGTAGTGTGCGCACCTCCATACATCTTCATATACATATTTCAAGCGAGCCCTATTATTTAAATAGGTGGCCGATAAACTCTGTGGTATGCGGTGGCTCTTATAGCTGTATCATTACACCTGTTCCGTGTGTTGCAATATCCACGAAAGCAGCAGTTAACTTTTTATGAAGAAAAATATTTAAAAATATTCGAAAATTATTATTTATTTTTCCAAAGTCAAAAGGTGGATTTTTTTTTGAAAAAGTTGGTACAACAAAAAATACGAAACACGTTTTCTGTCAGATAGCTAACATGGCGGATAAGAAGAAGAAGTGGAACTACCTTCTAAAAATTATTGTATCATGGTGTATAGTTATTCAACTCACACACTGTGATACCAGGTGGGAGCTCGGGGTGGTTTATCACTCCCCAAGCTCAAGTGATGCGGAATTTGTTACATATATGGAGGATATCTTAGCAGAAATCTCAGAAAATTCTGTGAACACTGTTGTCATTGGCGATTTTAACATAAACATGAACGTAGTATCAACCTACAGCAGAAAACTCAATGATGTTTTCTTGCAACAAGCCATGCAACAGCTGATAAATTTTAATACGAGGGTGACGGAACATTCGGAAACACGTATTGACTTGTTGTATTCCAATGATATCCGAGTTATATGCCAAAAGGACGAGGATCATAGAATATTTGACCACGAAACAATAATGTTTCGACTTAACGTCAATAAACTTAACCCACTTGCTAAGGAGGCAGAAGTAATATCCTGGGAGAGATATAACCCTGAGAACTTAACAAGTTTACTAAGGCAGTGCGATTTCTCGAACTTAAATTTTTTCGATGCTGACGGTATGGTGGAGTATATTACTCATTGCATTATGTGTGCCATGAGGCAGTTGACTTACTCAAAAATAACTCGCATTAGGCAGAGGAACAAATGGTATGATAGGCAATTGACAGAGATGAACAAGTATAAATCTAAATCCCATAAGAAAGCAGTGTTGTCAGGGTACTGGGGTGAATATAATTTAGTGAGAAGCAGATATAAGAAAATGGTAAGGTGTAAAAAATTAAATACTTGGAGCATAAGGTGGAAATAAATAAGGGTGACAGCCGACTCATGTGGAAATACTTAAAGGAGGTAGTCAATAACACGGAGGTCAAAGAAAATATTGGGGAAGTGATAATAAAAAACACCAACTACGTAGACAGCTTTAAAATTGCGGAAAACCTAAATAATTTTTTCGTGGACAGCATTTTGGAAATACATACCAATATAGAGTGTGTTAACTATGATTTTTTCGAGCAACGAGCTCCCACAAGTACGCTAAAATTTGAAGAGGTCTCAACGGAAGACATTCTTCAAATTGCCAAAAAATTTAAGCGGAAAATTGGGGGAAACAACCTACTTTCTGAAGGTGTTATTAAGGACTCTGCTGATTATATGGGACATTTCTATGCCCTACTTATAAATAAGAGTCTCCAGACAGGATCAGTACCGGAAGAAAGGAAAATTTCATCAATAGTGCCCGTCAAGAAAGTTAGAAAAACGGTTAAAGCTGAGGAGCTTAGGCCCATCAATACTCTCCCTAGCTTGGAAAAAATGCTAGAAACCGTTGTGAAAAACCAGCTACAGTACTATGTGGAATCCAATAAAATACTCATAAAAGAACAATCTGGATTCAGAGCTAAACATTCCTGTGAGACTGCGCTGAATCTGGTGCTTTCTCAATGGAAAGAAGATCTTAACAGACACCTTAATGTAGTGGCAGTGTTTATTGATCTTAAAAGAGCATTTGAAACCGTTGATAGGGTCAGAATGTTGGATAAACTAAAATACATTGGTATAAAAAACACTGAGCTTGACTGGTTTAGAAGCTTTCTATGTAATCGTAGGCAACAAAGAATAGTTAATTCAAAGATGTCTAGTAAGATAGCCGTAGACATCGGATTACCACAGGGCTCGGTTTTGGCACCCCTACTCTTTAATATATATATAAACGATATTAAAAGTTCTCTCAAATATTGTAAAATAAAACTCTTTGCGGATGATGCCTTGTTAACGATCAGTGATAGGGAACTACCAAATGCGATTGTCAAAATGCAAGAAGATCTTAATTCTTTGTATCAATGGCTGTGTTCAAATAAACTAAAACTGAATGTGAAAAAGACTAACTTTATGGTATTTTCCAGAGCGGCAAATGCTGACTCCATAAGCCGTGAATTAAAAATCAAAGATGAAAATATCGAAGAGGTGAAAATTGTCAAGTACCTAGGAATATACATAGACAACAAACTAAGGTTTGATGAGCACGCTGAGTATACAGTCAACAAGATTGCTAAAAAAATTGGCCTTATAAGGAGATCGTGTAAGTACTTGGAAAGAAGATATAAAACATTGGTGTACAGGTCAATAGTAGAACCGCACTTTATATACTGCCCCACGATTTTCTTCCTAGCGGGGGACTCCCATGTAGATAAGCTGCAAAAAATGCAAAACCGAGCGATGAGATTCATCCTCAACAAACCGTATGACACACCAACAAGATGTATGCTTGAAACCTTGAATTGGTTAAGCGTGAAGCAACAAGTTTTTTACCACGCTATGAAATTTGTGTACAATATTAAGAAGGGCAACCTGCCGGATTATCTTAGCGATAATCTCCGATATATAAATGAGACGCATACATATTTGTTGAGAGAGAATAACAGCTTCAGACTCCCGAAGTATAGAACAGAAATGGACAAAAAAAATATTTTCTATAAAGGCTTAAAGTGCTTCAATGAATTACCAGAGGCTATAAAAAGTTGTGATACTATCACTCTTTTCAAGCGGCTGCTATTTGACTATTGTAGAACGCAGCCTACAAGATAGTTATGTATCAACAATAGCGTGGATTGGAAACTAGGCCTTTCCAACCACCAAGATATCGAGACTAGGCGGATCGGAAACTCGGCCTTTCCGACTACCTAGACCCTTAGATAATAAACAATAAACGAGCGGATTGGAAACTAGGCCTTTCCAACCGTCAACCGTCACGAAAGCGCGACTGGGTGGATCGCGCCACCCAGGAGATATCAATAAATGGAGTAACCCAAAAAGAATAGCGCGGATTGGAAACTCGGCCTTTCCAACCGTCTACATAACTTCCAGAAAATTGCATGCGTTTATATTGACATAAAATAATTGCAGTGATAAAGAAAAAATGTTATTTAAAAATTTCTGTAGAGCATTTTGTATCTTGTATTTAATACTTAATATTTACATTTTAAATCTAAAATCAAAAAACATTCTTATAGTTAAATCTTTGTTGCAATATAAGTCTAAAAGACTGTAAAAAATAAATAAATAAACAAATAAATAAATAAATATTTATTGAGTTCATTGGACATAGTTTAAAAGGATAGTCAATGTTAGCATGTGAGTTAATGGAATAATTGGATTTAAAAAACTGAGCGAACATGTTAGAAATTGTTTGATTATCACTAGAGACGGTATTTTGATACTTCATGGCGGAAGGAAACCCACGTACATTTCACTTGGAGTTTACAAAGTCATAAAATGATTTGGGGTTATATATTATACGCCGTGTGATTTTACACAAGTAAGCTTTATAACACTTTTTGTTTAATTCAAAAAACTTATGACGAAAAAGTGAGTATTTTACATAGTATGAGTGTAAACCGGTTTTTTGTGTAATCTAAAATAACGCGACTTTCAGTTTTTCAAATTTCTCAGTTCTTTAGTGAACCATAACTGTGTTTGCTCTCAAGGAACATAAATACGTTGAGGCACATGCTTTTCAAATAATTTATGTAAAGTAAAGTTAAAAAGTGCAACGCTTTGTTCAGTATTTTCTTTAAATGCAGGCCACGACAATTTAGACAGTTCTTTGGTAAGCATTTTAAAGTTGGCTTTCGAAAAATCAAAGCGAATATTTGGCTCGTATGCTTGGGTACTGCAATTTTGACCATCACTTATAACTTCGTAAGATACCTCCATAGCAGGGTGGTAGACATCTTCGGGCAACACTAGTGGATCACACTTATTTACAACGGACTTAGAAGCATCATCAACATAAACAAGATCTAATACTCTACCAAACTTATTGTGAAGTACATTAACCTGAGTTAGGCAGAGTTCAGCCATCTCCTCTAAAAATACGTTGTTGCACGCACTAGACGCGAAAGGTATGATATCATTGTCAATGATGTTCCATGATATGCTTGGTAAATTAAAATCACCCAACATAATCATTGAATCAGAAGGTTTAGTCAGTAAATTAACTGATTTCAGTAAAGAGATGAGTCGTGAATACACCAATGTGTCAGATCGGGGAGGGATACAGCACAGAGCTAAGTAAATAGATCATTTTCCAGCCTGTACACGAATGCATTTGAACTCTCTACTGAATCAATGTGTGGAAGACTAACTTCTTCAGATGGTATTGAAGAGTCTACAGCGAAGAGTACGCCACCGCCGATTCTGTCCTCCCTATCTTGTCTATAGATATGATAATTATTTGGAAGAATCTCTGAATTGAAAATGTGAGGTTTCAGCCAAGTTTCAGTAAAAGAAAGAATATTATAATTACATTCAAGGCCTTTAAAGTATAAGTTCGTTAATTTAGTATTTAAGCCTCTTACATTTTGGTAATAATTACTTAAAGCAGATTTAATAATTAGTTTTTTGATTCAGTGTTATGACGGGGAATATTAACTAAGTTATTTACTTTTTTGGGCCTAGATTCGAATTCACGAACGAAAGCTCCGGGGGGCCAAAAAGAACTACTAAGCAGCGCATTAAAAGTATCTAAATTTACGTCAATTTTAAATGAAGCAATATTTCTTTCGTAATTAAAATTAAATTTTCTGATGCTTAAGTCGACAGTTGAAGTTTTTGATGAGATGTAAAGCTTTATATCGTCTTCGGTAGTGTCTCTCGAAAATCTAGAAACAAAGATTGACTTCTTTGGCGGAACCACAACTAGTTTCCTCGTATCAGACTGGACTACCGGTGGAGGGGGTTGAGTTTCTGCGTTAGTAGTTAAGGATAGGGAAGGCGGTGGAGGCTTTGAAGATGATGCCACCACTTCAATGGGGGAAGGGGAAGATACTTCACTCTTTATTATCCGAAGCAGATTTCGTTACACGGTCTTTTGAGGCTGAGCATTCTGATGCTGGAGGACACGGAGAGGATAAATTAATTAAGTCCGTCGGGAGATTATTCGGACGTGCAACGGCAGCAATTTCCTTAGATGGACTATGAAGACGCTTACGTTTAGACACACGGATATCCTTAACAGATTGCAAGGTATCTAAACATTTGAATGATTTAAACATATTTTCATAATGCTTAAATTTTTCTGTCAGTACCGACAATTCCCTTCCTATTTCTGTAAAACCATTTCTGGTTTGCCTAAATAGCTTGAAAAGATCAACTTCGATTGTCCTGCACTTTACGCAAGACCAGCGAAGGCCCTTGCCATCATTAAAAGCGTCCAGAATACTTCCCGTCAAACCAGCACATTTCAGATGGTAAATACCATCACACAGCCAGCACGATAAGTAGCGTTCAGAATCGCTTTTAATTTGGCAAGTATCAAGATCACACTTCATATTGAGAGATTTATGTAATACACTCGTTAATAAAAGACAAACAAAATAAATTATAACAATTAAGGAGCTGATGCAAATAGCTTTAAATAAATGTAGCGAACAGTTTGAGTATCACTGTAATTATGACACTTAATAAACGCAACGCAAACAGCTGTGACAAGAATTACTAGAAGAAGTAAACAAAAAGAGTAGAACAAATATGCAGAAACAAAATGAAAGTTAACTACAAAGGATACAACAACAATGATAGCAACAAATGACTCGGCAAAATTAGAATGTAAGCTAGTGAAATTTAATTAAATTTACTTTAATATAAAACCAATAACTTTCACTTAGCTTCAATTATTTCACACTCTGATGCTCATAAGCACTTTTTATCACTACTTTAACACAGAATTAGCACAATGAACTTAGTAAGTAGAAAGCCAAAATCAGAGCACAATAAAGTATAACCTCACAGCTTGACGTTTGCTTAGCGACCAAGGTCTTATCGAGCGTATTGTGTGAAAGACTGAAGCCCACCGTCAATGAACTGATTGGGCCTTATCAGTGTGCCTTTAGACCTGGCAAATCCACCATAGACCAGGTATTCACAATACGCCAAATCTTGGAAAAGACCCGCGAGAAAAGGATCGACACTCACCACCTATTTGTCGACTTTAAAGCCGCCTTTGACAGCACTAAAAGGAGTTGCCTATACGCCGCTATGTCTGAATTTAGCATCACCTCAAAACTCATACGGCTGTGTAAAATGACGTTGAGCAATACCACCAGCTCCGTCAGAATTGGGAAAGACCTCTCCGAGCCATTCGCCACAAAACGTAGTTTCAGACAGGGCGACTCCCTTTCATATGACTTCTTTAATCTGATGTTGGAGAAGATAATAAGACCTGCAGAACTGAACCGCTCAGGAACAATTTACTACAAGAGCGTGCAATTGCTGGCTTATGCCGATGACATCGACATAATCGGTAACAAAAACCGCGAAGTCTGTTCTGCCTTTCCAAGTTGGATTTGCTTCCCTATCCAACTGCGAATGGGTCTGGTGGTAAACGAGGACAAGACGAAGTATCTCTTGTCATCAAGCAAACAGCACATTCTCGCCTTGCCGAGTATTGTCGTTCACCCCGGTTGTCGAGCGTCTAGCCACAATCCGCATCAATGCGAGATTCTTCAAATCTCGCTCATCTGCGCCCATGCCCCGACGGATGAGAAGGATGAGGCATCCAAGGATCTCTTCTATGAGCGCTTGGAGCGCACATACGAGCGCTGCCCCCGTCATGATAACAAAATCGTGCTTGGCGACTTCAATGCCAGGGTGGGCCTGCAAGGGATCTTTGGAACCGCCGTCAGAAAATTCAGCCTCCACGACGAAACGTACGACAACGGATTGAGGCTGATCGACTTCGCCGGGGCCCGAAATATGGTAGTATGCAGTACTGGGTTCAAGCATAAAAAGATCTACCAAGCTACGTGGCTGTTTCCGAATCGGAAAACGAGAAACCAAATCGACCATGATGTGATAGACGGAAGGTATGTTTTCAGTATTTTGGACGTACGCACACTCTGAGGCCCAACCATCGACTCGGAGCACTATCTTGTTGCAGCCAAGATAAGCACCCGCCTCTGTGCAGCAGAAAATGTGCGCCCAAATATGCAAGGAAAGCTTAACGTCGAAAAGCTGCAATCACAACAGACAGCCAGCGCTTTCGCTACTCGACTCTCACACCTGCTCTCAGAGAGCATTCTTCAATAAACCGACATATGCGAGCAGTGGAACCACATTTCCTGCTCATTAAGTACCGCCGCCGAAGAAGTAGTCGAATTTTAGCGAGCACGAAAGAACAACTGGTACGATGAGGAGTGTCAGGAAGGTGCAGAGAAAAAAGATGCCGCTGCCATCGGGCGCAACGCGGTAACTAAATGGTAGCAGCACAGAAGGTTGTGGAGAAAAAGAACCCGAGCCCGCAGTCTAATTATGACGGAGTCGACGTTGCACCGCCTGACTATGACGAGGTACGTATAGCAATAACGCGGCTGAAAACAACAAAGCTGCTAGAGCTGGCAGCCTGCCAGCTGAGCTATTCAAGTACGGCGGCGAGGAGTTGTTAAGGTGCATGCATCAACTCTTGGACAGAATATGGTCAGATGAACGCATGCCCGACGACTGGAATTTAAGTGTGCTCTGTCCAATCCACAAGAAAGGTGACCCCGCCATACGCGCCAACTACCGCGGGATCAGCCTTCTAAGCATAGGTTACAAAGTCTTATCGAGCGTATTGTGTGAAAGACTGAAGCCCACCGTCAATGAACTGATTGGGCCTTATCAGTGTGGCTTTAGACCTGGCAAATCCACCACAGACCAGGTATTCGCAATACGCCAAATCTTGGAAAAGACCCGCGAGAAAAGGATCGACACTCACCACCTATTTGTCGACTTTAGAGCCGCTTTTGACAGCACTAAAAGGAGTTGCCTATACGCCGCTATGTCTGGATTTGACATCCCCTCAAAACTCATACGGCTGTGTAAAATGACGTTGAGCAATACCACCAGCTCCGTCAGAATTGGAAGAGACCTCTCCGAGCCGTTCGCCACAAAACGAAGTTTCAGACAGGGCGACTACCTTTCATATGACTTCTTTAATCTGATGGTTGAGAAGATAATAAGAGCTGCAGAACTGAACCGCTCAGGAACAATTTACTACAAGAGCGTGCAATTGCTGGCTTATGCCGATGACATCGACATCATCGGTAACAAAAACCGCGAAGTCTGTTCTGCCTTTTCCAAGTTGTATAGGGAAGCAAAGCGAATGGGTCTGGTGGTAAACGAGGACAAAACGAAGTATCTCTTGTCATCAAATAAACAGTCAGCACATTCGCGCCTTGTCACCTACGTCACTGTTGACAGTTACAATTTCGAAAAAGTAGAGAATTTCGTTTACTTGGGAACCAGCATTAACACCGATAATATTGTCAGCATTGAAATCCAACGCAGAATCAGTCTTGCCAACAAGTGCTACTTTGGACTGTGGGCAATTCAGGAGTAAAGGCCTATCTCGATGTACGAAAACCACGCTCTATAAGTCACTCATGCCCGTGCTGGTATATGACGCAGAAGCATGGACAATGACAACATCCGATGAGGCGGCTCTTGGAGTTTTTGAGAGAAAGATTTTGCGGTAGATTTACGGGCCTTCACGCGTTGGCGACGGCGAGTACCGCAGACGATGGAACGATTAGATATGAGCTAATCAACGGCACGGACATAGTGCAGCGAATTAAAATACAGCGGCTCCGCTGGCTTGGCCATGTCGTTCGAATGGACACCGACGCTCCAGCTCTGAAAGTATTCAACTCGGAACCCGCTGGTGGTAGCAGAGGAAGAGGGAGGTGGAGAAGGACTTGGCTTTACTTGGAATTTCCAATTGGCGTCAGTTTTATTTATTTATTTGTTACAGTCTTGCGACTTAAAAGTGCAGATAGATATTTTTGATATATAACAAAGTATGCGTATATGTAAGTTTAAATTTTCAATTACATGCTGTTTATGTTTCTAAAACTATCAAATAACCTATATAAATGTATATTGTCTAACTAGTTGGGTAGCTGGCGAGACCTAGCCTCCAGTCTACCTTTACATATGTACTATGTGCAGCGGGCGGAAAGACCTTGTTTCCGCTCCGCGTTGCTCACGAGTTGATAGTCACGGTCGGAAAGACCGAGTTTCTGATCCATGTTCCCGTCGTCATTAATATGCAAACCCTGACGCTGGATTCCGTGATGTGAGGCGGGCGGAAATGCCTAGTTTCCGCTCCGCGTTATGGGCGGGCTGTTGGGCATAGTCGGAAAGACCGAGTTTCCGATCCATACTCACAGCGTCTTTCGTATGCTAGATCATTTGCTGCTTGGTCGGATGGAAAGGCCTGGTTTCCATTCCGTTCCGTGCTTTCCTACCTAATAGCCAGTGTTTTACAGTGATTAAATAGTTGTCTTTTAAAAACAGCAAAGTTAGCACAGTCTTTTACATGTGGCTGTAACTCATTAAAACACTTTAAACCTTTATAAAATATAGTTTTTTTGTCTACCTCTGTTCTATAAAGTGGGAGTCTAAAGCAATTGTTTTCTCTGAGTATATATGAATGAGCTTCATTTATATACCGAAGATTGTCGCTCAGATGGTCTGGAAGTTTACCGTTCTTTATGTTGTATACGAATTTCATAGCATGATAGAAAACCTGTTGCCTAACACTCAACCTATTCATATCTGTGATCATCTCCTGCGTAAGTGTATCGTAACGCTTATTTAATATGAACCTCATAGCTCTATTTTGCATTTTTTGCAATTTCTCGATATTCGCGTCGCTTGCTAAGAAGAAGATTGTTGGGCAGCATATCAAATGTGGTTGGCACAGAGGAGAAACGACGAGAATCGCTTAGGCGGTTACTGCGCCAAAAAAAGAAGAAGAAGGTACTGCGAACGGTCTTCTCTCATTTCGTGAGGATTCTCTATCTGCCAACTGTGAAGGTTATGCAAATTAAAATAACCATCACGTTTGCATGATGATTCATCGCTCCAAATTATTTTATTAAAAAAGTTGGGGTCTGATTCATGTATTCGCAACATTTCACGGCAAAATCTAACCCTCGACAGGTAATCTTTTTCTTGTAGAGCCTGAACAAGTTGAATGTGGTAGGGATGAAATCGATGGTCTTTTAAAGCTTTGTGAACTGTAAGTTTTTGGTATTCCCGTCCGTCTCCATCATTCTCACTGAAGTCGATGGACCTAGTTCCACTTCCTCTAACACAACTTCAACATCTACCGTTGCAGGACGTCCTGTTTCGCCGCCACGCCTTCTAGGCATGCGACCTTAAAAAAGTGAAAAATGATTGTTAACAAGCAAGCAAACAAGAAAGGTGTAAAAATCACTTAGCTTCATATATTTCTCTATGGGTCCGGGCGAATACTTCACGACCCGGATGCCGACGATTGGGGTATCGCTCTGCATACAGTCTTTGAGCAGCTCTGGCATTACAGCAAGCTTCACCGTAAATTAGGTGAATATCCGCATATTAATGCGACGTATACTGCGTGTTCTCTGTAATAGTATTATTAACACAATGTTCGAAGGGTCCAATTTCACAAAATCCACTTTCACTAATTCCGGTAAGTACCATAAATTAATGTCAGGAGCTGGTAACAATGTACATTTGTACTATTTAGCATGTCATTGGCCGGTAACAAGAGCTACTTAAATTTAAATCTATTAAATACATTCTAGCGTGTCTCAGTCCTTTGCCCACAAAAGCGGCTATAACTTTTTTTTCTATTCGAAACAGTAAGAGTAGCACCTTTCTGAAATCTTTATTAAATAAGCAATTTTTTTATGTAATGTAAAGTTATAGCTCAGTACATTTTTGTCACCCATAGATAGTCAAAGTTGGGGAAGAAAATATCAAAAAGTTAAAAATCCCAAAATAGTCCTAATTTTATGATGGTTCCTTAATATATTTTAACTACATTGCATTTGAGTAAGGAGAAGCAACTATCTGGAAGTATGGCTGCATTCCGAAACGTCAAAATACAAAGCATCAGTCACTTTTATTTCTAAACCGCACTAGGAGAAAAAGTCCAGCTTGCGCAACCCAGTTGAAAATTAGCATCTAACCATGGTTGCGCACAATTGGCATAACAATCTGATCAGGTTTAGAAATAAAAGAGACTGATGCTTTGTATTTTGACGTTTTGGAATGCACCCTATTTTACATAAAAAATTTACTATGTATAGCCTGGTTGTTGTTGTTGTAGCGGCTACTAAGCCCCGTTCGGGGCGGTTCATCCATCAACGTTGTCGTCAATTTCAGCTACTTCCACAGGGCCTGTCCATAGGGACAGGGGCGTTAGCTGAGTGGGGTTCTCAGGGCATGTGGAGAGGTGCCGGGAGTCATGTGGCGACCACACGGGCGCTGCATTGTTTAGAACCGGCCGGCCAATTGCCTTGTATGTTGCCAACAACGTTTCTTTATCTTTGCCCCAAGTGCTGCCGGCCAGCGACTTGAGGACATTGTTGCGGCTCTGTACTTTGTTGACAATTGCGGTTGTATGCGCCGAGAAGGAGCGCAGACCGTCGAAGGTAACTCCGAGGATTTTCGGGTTATTCACCGTCGGTATTGTTACGCCATCGACGTGAATACCCAGTTGCAGTCTGACCTCCTTTGTCCAAGTGGTGAAAAGGGTTGCCGAGGATTTCGCAGGGGATAGGGCAAGGCTCCTTGCAGTGAAGAAGCGAGAAAATTCGGAGAAGTAACCGTTTACTTTCGAGCACAAGTCATCAATTCCATTCCCAGACGCCATGATCGAATAATCGTCAGCATAGGAGACTATATTAATACCCTCTGGTGGCTGAGGAAGCTTTGATGGCGTTAAGTGCTGTTGTTGTGCTATGCACTTTACGGAACCCATGTTGATGCTTCGCTGGGGTCAGGTGGTTCGTAAAGTACGGGAGCAGCAGGGCCTCGAGTGTCTTCGCTACCGTGGAAAGGAGAGTTATCGGGCGATATGACTCTCCTTTGTTGGCTGGTTTCCCCGGTTTGAGCAGTGAGCACTCTCCCCATTTTCCAGATGTCTGGAATGACGAGAGTGGCCATAGACAGGTTGAGGACCTCCGTTAGGTACGCTACTCCTGCAGGACCCAAATTTTTCTGCATCAACATGCATATTCCGTCGGGCCCAATGGCTTTGGAGGCTTTCGCCTTGCCGATGGGTACCCTTACCTCACCGCTGGTGAAAACAAGAGGCGCACTAGGTTTTGGCATTTTGTGCAGCCATCTGGTCACTCGGCGTTTGGCTTTATCCACTGGAGGATGCAGAATGAACTGCCGGCTAAAATAGCTCGCGCATCTCTCCGGGTCCGACGAAGCGTGGTCACCAAAGTCTATCTCGACTCTGTCGTCGCGCTTCGTCGGGTTGGACAGCGACCTCACGGTTGACCAAAGCTTGCTCACACCAGAGGCGAAGTTGCAGGTCTTCAAATGCTCTTCCCATTTCTTCCGCTAATGTACGTTCACAAGTTGCCGAATCTCCGAATTGAGATCCCTAATACGGGGATGCGACGGGGCAGCACAGCAGGGGCCCACATAGTCACTCGTCCAATCTCGCGTGTTGCGAAGTCCTGAGCACGACCTAAAGTGGCACCAGCCAAGGCAAGAGTTGCACTTGACTGATGTCACGTTACGGTATATTCTGGACTGACAAACAGAGCAGATTGTCGGAGGGACTAGGAGTTGCCGCCGGCGGTGTGTGGGTGCTATTGTGTTTGTTTGTGTGTCGATTGTTGTGTTGTGTTGGGGTGTGGGTGTGTTGATTGTGTGCTGCCCAGGCGAGTGGTGGTTTGCCGTGGAGGCGGTCCGGTTCGCAAAGCATTGGGCCACGAACGACGTGGTCCGGTGCGTGCGTAGGCCCGAGCAGTTACGGAGGTGACTCCAACCGTCACAGGCATTGCACCTGACCGAGGTGGAGTTTGTATGCAGTTGTCTCTGGCATACGCAGCTGGTGTAGATTTCTGGCCCTGGTTTTGACTATGCCAGCCCTGAGCAGAAGGGTGCGGAGGAGGTGTAGCCCTAGAATCGAGCAACGTTTGATGGATTTCGCCGACCTAAACGGGGTTAGATCGCCGAAACAACAGCCCTTGGTGGGGTAAAACCCGAGTCATTCCGGTACGTAGAACCGGCTGTCGTGGGAATGACTGTAGGTGCAGTTAAAGAAGATACATGAAAAAGCACGATTTTTTTTTTTAAATTAAAAAAATGTAAATATTTCAAAAACGGTGACACTTTTACCTGAAAATTTTTTGTTTATCAGGGAGCTCACCCCTCCCCCCTCATTTAATGCACTTTCCATTAAATTTACCCGTTATTTACAATCAATATTTTTGCAGGACTGTGTTGCCACATCTAAAAAACCAAACGTGAAAGTAGGATCAACAGAAAATACGGTTATAAGGAAAATACCATAAGGTTCTTTTGTTCAGATTTAAATAAATAGTTCTAGTTTTGTTCAGATTTAAATAAATAGTAATAAACATAGTGCCATACAAGTTTGTTAAATTTACAAATTTTAACAACAAATTACTTAAAAACTATAAGGTTTCGCTCTTTGAAATTTTACATAGGCAACTATTAGACCCCTCTCTACCCCCCTATTTTCCTTAATCCCATACTCCCGGGGTTACCATTCTAAAATTTTCCCCTTACAACACTTGCAGCAACGTGCATCGAGTATAAAGAACCCAACAAAATTAAGGTAATTCGGACCGTGAACCAACTGTATTAGGAATACAAGAATAGTGTAAAAAAGTCGCGGGTTTTTTATTGAAAATTTTCACTTTATAATGAAATACTGTTTTACATAGAAAAGAGTCGCATTCGAAGTATTGATTTGCGAAATGTTTGCTTATTTGTACAACGATTTTTTGATGGTGGCGGGGTGGCGGAGGGAGAAAGGATTATAACCCTCACTAAATAGAATTCTCCTTTCTGTGGTGCCGAAGAGGGGCTCAACACCTTTTGCAGAGCATTCCCACGACAGCCGGTTCTACATGTCGAAATGATTAGGGTTTTACCCGACCAAGGGCTGTTCGGCGATCTAACCCCGTTTAGGTCGGCGAAATCCCTTAAAAGTTGTACGTCCATAGGGCTACTTCTTTGATCTATTATTTTTTATTGCCCAAATAATAGACATAAGAACGATTATAAATGTAAACATAACAAAACGGTCAAAGCTAAACTTCAAAATGTAGGGGATTGCCAGATGAATGTACGTAACCAATAGTTATTCAAGACACGAACCAGCATATCGGTATAGACACGAATTGACATGGCCACTATGAAAACGCCCACACTGACATACGATAAAAGAATCGGTGGTCACATACCACGAGGCTAGAAAAATATCTTTCTTTTTGGAATTGGACACGGAGCGAACCACACTCATCAGCCCTCGCAAGAACGGAATTACAACCAACCACCACCATCCATTGGAAACGAGCTATCCATCAACCGTAAATATAGATTCCTGTTTGGACCGACAAACCAAGGTCAAGCTAATCATCTTCTTCGCATACTTCTGCTCAGGGCTGGCATTGAGTCAAATCCTGGACCAGAAACATATAAATGCTGCGTGTGCCAGAGACGATTACACAACTCCACTTCCGTCAGATGCAATACATGCTATGGGTGGAGCCATCGCCGAGTTTGCTCAGGCCTCACTACTCACAGGTAATGGTGCACTGCGTACGTGGCCCCTTGCTGCGCCAATCGAGTTGCCTCCACGGCACAACAGAGTCCGCCTGAGCAACTCAACACAAACACAACCGCACCACAACACAATACAAGAGACAATACCACAGACACAACAGACCACACCACAGGTACAACTGCACCACCACCTCCGACAATCTGCACGGTATGCCAGTCCAGGATATTCCGTAATGTGACATCAGTCAAGTGCAACACCTGCCTTGGCTGGTGTCACTTTAAGGCATGCTCAAGACTGCGCACCACGCGAGACTAGAAGAGGGACTATGAGGGCCCATGCTGTGCTGCTCGGTCGCAACCCCCAGCTGCGATGCCGACCACTAACACCACAGGGCAACAGCCTCAGCAGCAGCAAGCACAGCATGTGGCGACACGGCAACACACATCACTAACACCCCACATTCAAATCAGTCTTTACACAATCAGTCTTTCTACAATTCCACTGTAATGGACTTCAGAGCAAGGTCAAGGAGATAACGGTCTTCATGGGTCGGCACGGAATATTAATAGCGAAGCTGCACGGCAATTCAACAATGTTGAGTTGCGCCGGATACAATGTGCACCGTCGAGATCGTTAGCGAGATAATGGTGGAGGCCTAGCGTAAATCACGCACAACACCGTGCAGTATCGTCTTATCGAAGCAGACATCGATTGCAGGGATACCATCCTAGACATTCCCACGACAGCCGGTTCTACGTACCGGAATGACTCGGGTTTTACCCGACCAGGGGCTGTTGTTTCGGCGATCTAACCCCGTTATGGTCGGCGAAGTGTCTCAGAAGCTGTTCGTCCATAGGGCTACATTTGCTACGTATTCTTCTGTTAAGGGCTGGCATCGAGTCAAACCCAGGGCCAGAAACCTATACCTGCTGTGTATGCCAGAGACGACTACACCGCAACTCCACCTCAGTCAAGTGTAATGCTTGCGAGGGGTGGAGTCACCTCAGAGTCTGCCCAGGACTACGGACACACCGGCAGTGGACCACGTCGTTCGTGGCCCCCTGCTGCTCAAATAGAGCAGCCTCCAGGGAAAATATAAGTCCTCCTGAGCAGCTCCACACTAACACCACAGCACCACAACACAGCAACACAATAGAGCACACAACCACGACAGACCACAGACCACATTCAACCGCACCACCACCCACACGCCGCCGTCAACAACTTCTGGTTCCTCCTACAATTGCACGGTATGTCAGACCAGGATATTCCGTAATGTGACAACAGTCAAGTGCAACACCTGCCTTTGCTGGTGCCACTTTAGGGCATGTTCAGGACTGCGCACCACGCGAGATTGGACGAGGAACTTCGAGGGACCGTGCTGCGCTGCATGGTCGCAACCGTCAATTGCGACGCCGCCCACCACCACCACAGGGCGGCAACCATCACAGCAGCGCACACAGGCAACGGCGGTAAGAACACACACATCCCTTACACCCCACATCACGACACGTCTCCCAAACCACATGAAGCTCCTTCAATTTAACTGCAACGGGCTACAGAGCAAGATTGAGGAGATAACCGTCTTCATGTGGCGGCATGGTATATTGATAGCTGCGGTCCAAGAAACGAAGTTGCACAGCAATTCAACTTTGTTGAACTGTGCCGGCTACAACGTGCACCATCGAGATCGCGAGCGAGATAATGGTGGTGGCTTAGCGTTCATCACGCACCACACCGTGCAGTATCGTCTTATCGAAGCAGACATCGACCGCAGGGTTACCACCCAAGAATGCCAGGGCATTGCTATGCGGTCAGGCGATGTTGAGCTCGAAATATTTAACATATACATACCCCCTGTCAACTGCTCCCCGGCAGGATATCACCCTGATATAGGTGCGCTCCTCAGAGGTGAAAACCGTATGGTAGTAGGTGACTTTAATGCGCACCACGATCTTTGGCACTCAAGCCTGTCAAACGATCTTAGGGGAACAGACTTGGCTGCGCAGATAGACGATTCGACATTCTGCACAATGAACGACGACGCCCCACCAGGATTATGGGCAGCTGCTGCAGCTCGCCATACATAAAAATAGTCAGCGCTGATCTGATAAACAGCATATCATGGCGACCTATGCTGACTTTGGCATCAGACCACATCACCATAGTCATCTCGATAGATAAACCAACCGACTTTGCCTCCGCTAAACACCGGACCTATATCAACTTTTCTAAAGCTGATTGGAAAGGTTACGCGGAGTTTACTGAAAACACCTTCACTGCGCTTCCCACACCAACCGACGTCCATCTCGGTGAACGTAAGTTCCGCAGGGCTGTCACTGCTGCTGCAGCTCGCTTCATACCGGCAGGATGTATAACGGACCCACGTCCAAACTTCCCTGCCGAATCGGCTGTTCTAGCCGATGAGCGTGACAGCCTTCGTCAGGCCGATCCTGGAGATCCCGTATCAGGGATCTCAACGCGGAGACTCGGCAACTAGTGAACGTACATAAGCGGAAGAAGTGGAAAGAGCACCTGAAGACCTGTAACTTTACCTCTGGTGTGAGTAAGCTTTGGTCAACCGTGAGGTCACTGTCCATTCCGACGAAGCATGACGACAGAGTCGAAATTTCTTCGGCTACCATGCTTATCGGACCCGGAGCGATGCGCGAGCTATTTTAGCCGGCAGTTCATACTGCATCCTCCGGCGGACAAAGCCAAGCGTCGAGTAACCAGAAGGCTGCACAAACTGCCAACAACATGTGGAAGGCGAAAGCCTCTAAAGCCATGGGTCCTGACGGAATATGCATGTTGATGCAGAAAAATTTGGGTCCTGCGGGAGTAGCGTACCTAACAGAGGTCCTCAACTTGTCTATGGCCACTCTCATCATCCCAGACATCTGGAAGGTGGGGAGAGTGGTTCCACTGCTCAAACCGGGGAAACCAGCAAACAAAGGAGATTCGTATCGACCGATAACACTCCTTTCCCCGGTAGCGAAGACACTAGAGGCCCTGCTGCTCCCGTATTTCACGAACCACCTGACCCCAGCGAAGCATCAGCATGTTTTCCGTAAAGTGCACAGTACAACAACAGCACTTAACGCCATAAACACTCAGATAACTCGTGGCCTTAACCGTAACCGTCCCTGTGAGAGAACAATTCTAGTAGCGTTGGACCTGTCAAAGGCCTTTGACACCGTCAGCCATTCCACTACTAGAAGATATTGAGGCTTCCTCACTCCCACAGAGGCTCGGTAAATTTCAGAGACAAATCGAGCAAACTCAGAAAAATAAAACAGGAAGTTCCACAGGGTGGTGTCCTTTCCCCGCTACTGTTTAACTTTTATATTTCAAAGCTCCCTCAACCACCAGAGGGAGTCTCGATTGTCTCTTATGCCGACGATTGCTCGATCATGGCGACTGGGAATGGAATTGATGACCTGTGTTCGAAAGTAAACGGGTATCCTCCGAGCTTTCTCGCTTCTTCACTGCAAAGTGCCTAGCCCTCTCCCCTACGAAATCCTCTGCGACCCTGTTCACCACCTGGACGAAGGAGGTCAGGCTACCGCTAGGAATTCACGTCGACGACACACCAATTCCAACGGTGAATAATCCTAAAATACTCCTCGGAGTAAGATTCGACAGCCTGCTCTCCTTCTCTGCGCACGCAACCGCTATTGTCAATAAAGTACAGAGCCGCAACAAGGTCCTCAAGTCGCTAGCCGGCAGTACTTGTGGCAAAGACAAAGAAACGGTGCTGGCAACATACAAGGCAATAGGCCGGCCGGTTGTAAATTACGCAGCACCAGTGTGGTCGACGGGGACTAGTAGGACGCAGTGGATGAAGCTACAGACAACACAGAACACCGCACTTAGGACAGCGACTGGATGCCTTCTGATGTCGCTAGAACACCACCTACACGACGAGGCGAAAATGCTCCCAGTTAAGGAGCATAACACAATGCTCTGCAAGCAGTTTCTGGTTGGGAGCCACAGATGTGGCCACCCAAATAGACAGCTGCTTGCAGAAGAGCCCTCGCCCAGGCACGTCAAGAGGCATCTCTACGAACTAACGGACGAAGTCCAGAGGTTCATTAAGCAGCATCTGGACCCGTCAGCATATCGACAGGCCCTGAACGGCCTTCACAGGGAGTCAGTCTCGAGATATGTAGACTCCAGACCTGTGAATGCCGTTCTAGGCACACAACCACCGGACATTGACGAGACGGAGCTTCATCTCCCTCGGGAGACAAGAACCACAATAGCCCAACTTCGCTCTGGCTACTGCAGCAGGTTAAACTCATACCTGAGCAGATTAAACGCAGATGTGCCAAATGATTGTCCGACATGCGGAGGGACCCAGCACGACTCGAAACATCTCTTCGTATGCCCGTAAAACCCTACAACCCTAACGCTTTTGTCCTTGTGGACTGACCCTATCGAGGCTGCACGCTTCTTAGGGCTGCCGTTAGTGGAACTTGACGACAAGCCAATACCAAGTATATAATATAATAGTAGTAACAGGGTTGCGTTAAGTAGAAGTAAAGAGTAACGAGTCATAATAGTATGTTTAGATCTTAATTTTTGTTCCCTTTCAGACACGTCAAGTCTTGCTTTCAAGTCTGCTCGTTCGTAGGCGAAGGTGGTGAGAAGAAGTTTTCGTGTCTCTTGATCTTTTCGTTGCTTCCTATTTAAAGAACCAAGGACTTAAATTCAATTAAAGTTGACGCGTGTGGAAGCAAATATAAAACACAAAGGAGAATTCGAAAAAAATTGCTTTCAAGACTTAACGTGTCGGAAAGAGGACTATACAACATCTTCCTTTTTCAGTGGTTTCCAATCAATACAAACAGAATACGAAGTTGACCTACATATACATACAATAACTTTAAATAATAAAAATTCAGTTCACAACTCCAATCTTTGGGGCTTTACCAGTTTTCTTCCTTTTCTGGTTACATATGTGATTTCATTTTCAATGCCTACGTTTTCAGTATCGATAGTTTTTTGTACATTTTCATATTGATCATTTTCGTAATTTTCATTTCTTAAATGTACATTTTGTAATTCTTTTTTCAAAGTTGGTTTCTTCAAAATGTGTTCCCTATTTCTTCTGTACAAACTACCATCTGCATCTTGGACCACATAAGATCTTGGTTCATTAGTACTATCAGTGATTATACCAGGAAACCAGACTGATGCAGGTGATTTTTTGTACATTACATGCTCTTCTGTCTGTACAGGTTTTAAAGTCTTTGCTGTTTTATTGTAATTTATTTCTGACATTTGCCTTAACTTTACCAACTCTTTCTGATAATAATTTTTGTCAACGACTGCTGTTTTATAATTAGTTCATATTGCCGGAAGTCTCGTCCTTAATTTGGCACGATTACGATAACCGGGCGACAAATTTTGAACAAGATCGTCGATAGAGGTTTTTGAAGCAAGTATAACGGTATATTTTTTTTTTTGTTTGGTGGGAAACAAAAACTACAGAAGTTACCAAGGGTCAAAGATCAAATTCATAATTTTTTTTAAATCCAAATATCTTAAAAACAAAAGCACGGATTTCAGAATTTTTGATGTCATTCAATAGAAATATGAATGCCTTTAATACGATATACAAATGTTATATACAGCTTATAAAGTTTTAGCAAAAATTAAATTTAACTAAAAAGAGTTACAAAAATTTTAAGCAATCACATGATTTTTTAAAAATTGCCTTTTTAAACATATTCAAATATTTCATAATCCAATAGGATATAAAACAAGCTTTCATTTAATATTCAACATCATGTCTTCAGTCCCTACTATACAGAGTAAATATTAAAAAAAAAAATAAAACGTAGGCGGCCTTTGGCCGCACTTAGGGATCATAACCCTCACTAAGTAGAATTCTCCTTTCTGTGTTGCGAAAGAAAATGGGCTGAACACCTTTTGCAGAGAACACCTTTCTGCGTAGGCGGCCTACGGCCGCACTTTGGGATTATAACCCTCACTAAGTAGAATTCTCCTTTCTGTGTTGCGATAGAAAATGGGCGGAACACCTTTCTGCGTAGGTGGCCTTCGGCCCCACTTAGGGATTATAACCCTCACTAAGTAGAATTCTCTTTTCTGTGTTGCGAAAAAAATGGGATGAACACCTTTCTGCGTAGGCGGCCTTTGGCCGCACTTAGGGATTATAACCCTCAATAAGTAGAATTCTCCTTTCTGTGTTGCGAAAGAAAATGGCCTGAGCACCTTTTGGAAAGAACACCTTTCTGCGTAGGCGGCCTTTGGCCGCACTTAGGGATTATAACCCGCACAAAGTAGAATTCTCCTTTCTGCGTTGTCGGAGAAGAGGGCACCTTATGTGAATAAACTACAGAAAATGTAAGATTGTCACTTGCTTGTAAATTTTTTACTATCACTGAATTCTTAAGCGTCAAAAGCATATCATAATAAAATATTTATACCAAAATAAAGGTAATAACTTGTAATTTCTAAGTAATGTACATTTCTTTAGCATTTTATTGGAAAAAATTTGTTTACGAGTTCTATAATGTAATAGTGAAGTATACGGAGCGGTTCTCATGACATTTACTTAGCATTTTCTTAACAGTTTGAATCGATCTTTCCGCCAGCCCATTCGACCGTGGCAGGTAAGGGCTCGACTTGTTATGCTGAATGGTCCATTCAACAGAAAATTGTTTGAATTCTTTCGAGTTGAACGGTGGGCCATTATCAGTGATGAGAATGGCGGGCACTTCATGACGAGCAAAGATTGATTTCAATTGCATTATGACCTTAATACTGGACGACCCAAAATTCAAACATTCTATTCCTTGTATTTTGAGTAGTAATCAACTACTAGTAAGTATAATTTTTTATTGAACTCAAATAAGTCACATCCCAATTTGTACCACGGAATAGCAACCACCTCATGACTCATCAACTCCTGTTTTGGGTTTGAATTTCTGTACCTCATGCAAACTCCACGACTCGAAATTAAGTGAAAAATGTCTTTGTTAGTATTGGGCTAAAATACTGAATCTCGTGCCAGGCTTTGACTTCGCTGTATGCCCATGTGTCCTTCATGAATATATGAAAGAATCTCTTTACGGAGGCTCAATGGGATTATGAATCTATTATTTTTATATAAAATATTAATAACTGAAAGGTCTGCTTTGCAATTATGGCAAGGCATTACTTGCTTATCTACATCTTTTTCTTCTCCGGCCAACCCTCTCTTACATACTTTTTGACCTTCTATAAAACTTCGTCAGCTTGAGTAGCTTGTGCAATTTCATCATTACGTTTCTCAGGTAGGACTATTTGTGATGTTAGAAAATTACAGTGTAAGTCTGATTCATTGTCAATTTCAATTTTTACAGTGTCCCTTGATGGCGCTCTCGACAAGGCATGTGCTACATACATAAATTTCCGTGGCTTATACACTACTTACAGCTCATAGCATTGCAATCTTAGCATGAACCGTTGAAGACGGGCTGGTATTTTAAAGAGAGGCTTATTAAACAAAGATACCAGTGGTTTATGATCTGTCTCAACAACTACTCTTAAGCCGTATATATATTGGTGGAACTTTATGCAGCCATAAAGAATTGCGAAGAGTTCCTTCTTGCCCGTAATTAATTTGTGCTTTCGTTAATGATGCTGATCCAAAAGCAATTGGATTGTTCTCATGAAAAATAGCAGCCCCTACTGCGAATTTAGAAGCGTCTACAGACCTTAAATATTTTCTTGCGTCAAAATATGATAGTACTGTCGTGTTTGTTATTTCTTTCTTTAATAAGTTAAACTCTTTCGTGATTTGAGTTCCAATGCCACTGTATATCCTTCTTTAAAAGCTAACGTAAGTGTTTGTTTTTAGACGACAAATCTTAAATAAATGATCCCAGGTAATTTACCATCCCTAGAAATCTTTGCAACTCTACTACACAAAGCGGTGCTGGTAGCTTCGAAATTGCTTTAACTTTTTCTGGGTCAGGCTGTATACCTTGTTCATTGAATATATGCCCAATGAATTTTACTTCTTTTTTGTAAAAAGTAGACTTGCTTATTCAGTTTTAAACCTACATTTTTCGCTCTTTGTAAAACTTTGTGCAAAATTACATCATGTTCTTCTATGCTAGATGCATAAATCATAAAATCATCTATATAGATCAGCAAGCTTTCAATATCACCAAATAACCTAACCATTTCACCATGAAAGATTTCTGGCGCTGCATTTATGCCAAATAGGAGGCGGAGAAATCTATACCTACCAAAAGGTGTGTTAAATGTGCACAACCGTGATGATTAATCATCTAATGGTATCATCCAGTATCGCATCAAGAGTGGTAAATACTTTAGAGCCGCTTAATTTAGACCTGCACTCGTCTATGTTAGGAAAAGGAAAACGCGGACGCAATATTGCTTTGTTCCAGCTTCTAAAATCTAAACAGACTCGCAGATTTCCGTTTGGCTTAGTTATAAGAACGATGGTGCTTACTCATTCTGTTGGTTCTTCCACAGGCGCAATTACGTGTAGATCCATCATTCTCTTAAGCTCTTTCCTAAGTGAGTCGTGTTATGAAAATGGTATTTTCCTAGGCGGATCAATAATAGGTTTTACATCTGGATTTGGTTTTAAAGAACATTTATTTTTCAATAAGCTTGGAGGGTATATCAAGGAGGATTTTCGCCAACCCTATGTGACCTAATTATAGCACTAATTTCGTTATACAACTGACGTAGTGCATGAACATCGCTGGAATTATGAACAACCTTCAAATTAATCAGCTTCTGGAGGTATTTCTCCACAATTTTTTCGGTATTGCCGTATTCTTCCAAGAGAAGCGATACAGCATCTGAATAACAAGACTCGGCGTAAATCCGGCTATAGTTGCCGCTGCTTGGCCAACCAATGCCCCGTTCAGGTAATTAAATTTAGTGGCTGCTGAGAATTTGCGATTTTCATGTTCTGCACGCTTAAATTGCTCCCAAAAGGGAAGCCAGTTCCCGAATTTCCCGTCAAATTTCTTCAATTCGAACGATTTTAACCTAACGCCATTACACTCCCGTACCTCCTCGAAGGTGGCGCCCTGTCCGTTGGTGGGTCCATCTATCTCCCCAGCATTGGCTTTGAAATGAGTGTTTAACACGTGTTCCAATTGCGCAATAGCGGTCACAGCCCTGTCATCATATTCGATTACACTCTCACATTCCTTTTGGAGATCTTCAGCCTTAATGCTGGCGCGCATGGCCTCGTCTCCCCGCTTGAGATTATGTGTGCATTTTTTCAAACGCTGTAGGTATGTAAACACCGTATTTTCTACCGTAAAAGCGTCACCCGCATCGGCGTATGCGCTTATTGTAAAAGTCTTCAAATACTCCGTAATTGTGTTACATAATTTGGTAACCTGCGTTCTGCACGCTGCTCTATATACGCTGTCCATTTATTCGCTTTTTTAAAACGTGTTATTAAATCGCTTGAAAACGTTGGGTATTAAACCGGTATCACCCGTAAGCTAATTCTAAATCCGTTCTGTTTTAACTTAAAGAATTGCTACTGTCCCAGGAATAAATGATGGTTGCCAACGCTTATCAATTTTCAACATATGGCTTTATTGCTAGATTTTAAACAAGCTTTTGAAACGATTTACCGGGATATATTACTACAAAAATTGTATATGTACGGTGTTCAAAATAAAAAATTTAAGTGGTTTAAGTCATACTTAGCACAGAGGACACAACGCACTATAGTGAAAGGATACGTATCAGACTATATAAGTGTAGATATAGGAGTCACCCCGCAAGGATCAATGGTTTAAAAAACAGCAAAATTATGTTATACGCCAATGATACTCTAATATATAGCACAGGTGAAACGCCGCTAGAGTGTAAAAATAATAAATAGTAATAAAAATTAGCTCTAACTAAATGAACAGAAAACAAAATTGATGGAAATAAATATGAACAGTGATGAAATGATAGAAATAAACGGGCAATCAATGGAAAAAGTCGACCATATTAAGTTCAACGTGCATGTTGAGAATACATGTAAAAAATTGGCAAAAAGCTAGGTTTCTTTAGAAGAATTCGAAAAAATTTAACAGTGCTAAATGCAATTAGAATATACAATATGATATTAAGACCCATTTCGAATATTGTTCAACTATACTATTTTCATGTTGTAATAATGCGCAAATCGGCAGAATGCAAAAGTTTCAGAATAAAGCTATGGGAATAATATTTAGATGCAACAAGTAAACATCAGTCCAGCACATGCTTAAAATGGTTGAGCGTGCGGCAAAGACTGGAACTCAATACACTTATGTTTGTATATCTTACCACTGTTCGTAAAATGCCAGACTACATATCGGAGAAGGTCACCTACGTTGGAGGAGTACAGCCATATGCATAAGGAAACGCAACTGATATAAGACTACAAAAACATGGCAAGGCGTCATCACAGAATAATTTATTCTATAAAGGTTTTTAATATGTCTATCTATAAAGATATTTAATATGTTAAATGACAATACCAAAAAAAAATATATACACTAATTTAAAAGAAAATGTATAGAATTTGTGAGAAAATAGTTTAGACAGCTCAAAACAATGTTATTGTAAATAGTATCAATGTAATTACAAGTAATCAAATTATTACTAAATGAATCAATCACTCAATCAGTATATAAAAAACACCATATAAATCCACATTTCAAACTTTGTGCACAAATTATAAAAAATCTGCAAAGTTTCATCTAAATAATAAAGAGCAAATTTGAAGTTGCGAAAAAATCGCGTTGATTTAAATTTTTTTCTGACTATTACGCATTTTTTTTCCTAACAAATTGTATTCGAAATTTTATTTCAATGGGAAAAATGTGTAAGTCAGAAAAAAATAAATATTAAAAATCAACGAGTTTTTAGCAACATCAAACATGCATTTTATTAAAGTAGAATTTAATGGGCTATAAAAGTACATACTCAAAAAAAGTATACTAGAAAGTCCTCTATCCGCTTCAATCCGGTTTTAGAGCTGGTCATTCTTGCTCGACTGCCGTCACCAAAGTACTGGACGATATCCGTCAGGAGTTTGATCAAGGTCACTCAAAACTTCTATGCCTGTTCGATTTTTCCAAAG
Organism: Rhagoletis pomonella; assembly: GCF_013731165.1. NCBI lineage: Eukaryota > Metazoa > Arthropoda > Insecta > Diptera > Tephritidae > Rhagoletis > Rhagoletis pomonella. Next base: position 83,300 of record NW_023458973.1, read on the forward strand.
CATTTGACTCTGTCAACCAAAGTCTTCTGTGTGAAAAGTTTAGTATTTTGGAATTGGTGAAAATGAGGTAAAGCTGCTAAACAGTTATTTGAGCACCAGGAAGCAGAAAGTTAAAATCGACAAGATATTTGTAATGTAGCAACATGGTCGAGCCAGGCGAGGCGGCATGCAGGCATGCTTGCATCCCAAGCTAGCTCGTCGTCGGGGTGGGTAATTTCCGCCTGCCTTGCTGTTAACTACATTAACAAAAAGTTATTCATGCCTCTCACTTAGTGTACTAGTAGAGATGACTACAGAAAATACGAAGGAAGGAACGAAACAAAGGGAAAGCAACAAATGAAGAAATGGTCCTGTCCTGTCCTGTCAAGTGGAGTCATCCCACCCTTCTTCTACGCGAATTTCACGCGAAGCCTTGGGCGTTGTCGTGACTCCTTACCTACTTTACAACGCTCCCTACCCTGACATCAGTCCGTCTATCTATAAGTCCGTCATTATGCAGTCATTGTCAACGTTAGTACACGCCCACTTCCGCTCTGCTGCACAAGCGCAACACCCACACCAAAAATTTCGTGCTTAGCAGTTCATCGCTACAATCCACCACTTAAACAAAATCAACCTCAAACCATTTAATCCCTTTTTTTCCTCACGTTATTATTACATAAGAAATTTAACCCTAATTACAATAAAAATCCAACACTTAAATAACTCAAAACATCAAATTCAAAGATCCAATATTTAATTCTAAAACTCAAATTAAAAATCTTATATTTAGCTCTAAAACTCAACCTCTAAAATTCAATATTTAACTTTACCTACGCGGTGATATTTATCTTAATGTCTATTAACTCCTAACACCAAACTCAAATTTTGATCCACGTACCCTATTGCCAACTTATCTGGTTCTTCCCCTAAACAGAATCCAACATATTAATTCATCACCGAAATTCAATTATCATGGCTAAATTTAAAATTTACAACAAAACTCGCGCTGATAAATCAATGGATAGGTACGTCTTTATGTAATAGCGTACTTATTTGCACCTAATGTGCATGTACGTATGTAAATATATATATATTAGGGATGTCAGTGGTAAAAATACATCGATGTTTTTCTTTGATTCGATGCATCGAAATGTACATCGATATTTTTCGATGCATCGAAGGGCATACATCGATGCATCGATTCGCATAGGATTTTTCAGATAATGTTTCATAACAAAATATGTTATTAGCAAAGTTGTAGAAAATTTTAAATAAATTACTGCAACTGAGCTAATTATGTTTCTAACGGGAATTCTTGCAACCATTTAAATTTTTTGGCCAAATTCACTTCTTTTTTTTTAACAATTGAAAAACTGGAATGACGGTTCAATGTACCGTAGATGTCAGTTTTCAAAAAACATCGATACATCGATGCA
>NW_023458974.1:0-9709 GCF_013731165.1 Rhagoletis pomonella
GGTTATAATCCCTAAGCGCGGCCGAAGGCCGCCTACTCAGAAAGAAGTTCGTTTTCATGTATGCACTATTTCGGTTTTTGTCATATGCATTACTTCGGTTTTGAGTCGAAACTGTGCATGTATGCATTACTTCGGTTTTTGTCATATGCATTATTTCGGTTTTGAACCGAAACTGTGCATGTATGCATTACTTCGTTTTTCTCATATGCATTATTTCGGTTTTCAAACGAAAGAGTGCATATCCATAATTTCGGTTTTTCTAATATGCATTGTTGCGGTTTTCAACCGAAACTGTGCATATATGCATTATTTCGGTTTTTTTTCGTATGCATTATTTCGGTTTTTTTCATATGCATTATTTCGTATGCACAGTTTCCATATGCACAATTTCAGGGTGCCGTCCACGAGCGCCCACGCAAACTCACTGGTGAGAAGTTGAACGCCGCAAAAGAAGATTTTAATCTGTTGCTGCATCATGGTGTCATAACACCTTCGAGCAATCAATGGACAAGTCCCATCCACATGATGCCCAAAGAGTCCGGTGGCTGGCGCACTGCAGGAGACTTTCGCTTAAAAATCAACATAAAAAAATTCCATATCGGTGGAAGTGAAGTAGTCTACTTAGGCTATTCTGTGAGCCAGCATTGTTACCAGCCTCCTGAGGAAAATGTTATCCAAAGCCCCAAACAGTTGTTGACTCGCGCCGCTTCCTCGGTATTGTAAATTATTATAGGCGTATTTTGCCTCACGCAGCAGAAATTCAAGTTTTCCCTCAGTGAGTGCCTGAAAACAGCGTCCATCTCGCTGTAAATCCTTTGGAGAATACACAAAGCCCACGTTTTTTGTCGAATTAAAGTTTAAAATTTGTTATTTAATTTTCCGTTGTCAACGAATAAGAATAAAGTAAATGTCAAATAATTGTTCAGTGATTGCAAATCAGTTTTATAATAGGGAATGAGGTAGTTAGTACTTTTTTTAAGGCGGTAAAATGTAGTTTTTTCAAGAGGGAAACATCGATTTTGCTAAGGGAGTCAATATGGCGGATTAGAGCGAGAACGCTGTCAATATCCAACACCTTGTATTATTCCACCATGCGAGCGGTTTTACCTTTAAATATTTGTATCATGCTCGGTTCCATGACTATTGAGAGTAGAAAAAAGAGAGTAAATAAGGTCCTCTCTCTGGCAGAAGTTACCAGTTTTAGTCCGAAGATTTTTTGCTGGTAAATTCTGGTAAATGTATCAAACGATCAGCTGTAGTGTGTTTGGAACCGAAATTGTAAACAAAATAAATGTGCATTTTGCTAATTCATGTTGAAAAATATTTAATTACGGGTTTAAGTGGATTCTAATGAATTTGAAAGTGTTTTTGGTTATTTACATGTGTGAGCTGAGTGTGTTTACATACAAAATAAGCAAAAAATTGACAACTAAAATTTGGAGGTTATGTTGAAGTTGACGGAAGTTACCATTTTTTACTAGAAAGCGATCCCGTACTTTTCAATTTTACTCTCTCGCTCTGAGCGAATTTTTAATTTTTGAAAGTTTTACTAGTTTTAGTCCGAGGAATACGGGATTGCACCTGAAGTTGGGGTGTAGCCAACTTTGGACTCAACTATTCGCCTCTAAAATTGCCTGGAAAATCGCCTCATGCGAACACCGTATAACAGCTCACGAATGAATACTTGGAAACAAGCCGGATTCACAGTCGAATGAGACTTTTTTGATTAATACGAATATAAAGAAAATAAACAAACTTTGGCAGTTTAAAATGCGAGTAAATAACAAGTAATTTTTAGCAAAAAAAAAACCGACTTCAACTCTCATAAAAAAAAAAATATATATAAATATATATCTCATGATCCACTGATCGGATCTTAACCAGATTAGTATGGGACCACCTCTGAGACACTACCTTTCCGATGCAAAAAGAATTATCGAAATCGGTTGACGTGGTCCAAAGTTATGCGGTAACATACATAAAAAAAAAAAAAAGATTCCGACGAACTGATAACCTCCTCCTTTTTTGGAAGTCGGTTAAAAACAAATCAAAGCAGCTGTTATACTGCTATTACTTATTCAATGTACCTTGAACGTAAAGAGCCACAGCGGGTAACAACGAATTCACAGTACAACAAAAAGGGTAGTTTCTTTTAATTTGAATAAAGTTTCACTGAAGCTGGAAATAGTTGAATTTAATTTGAATGAAGTCTGATTTAATTTGAAAAAGGTTGCGCTTAGTTGGAAAATGGGTTCACTTAAACTGAAAATGCTGTATTCATATGTACATGATGGATTTTTTTTTGTTGATGTTCTAATGCACACTTTATATTAATGCAGTGGTGTAATGACAACATTTATGCGCTCATACACGTACTTATAGGCAAGTGCATACATACATACGTAACTACATACGCCGGATTTTCTTTTCATTTCAAGAATACGTACATAAATGCATAAACAAACTACAGAAAAATGTGAGTTCAATTGGCAATTGTGCCATCAAAAAGTTATGTTTGAACTCCCATATTTAGAGTGATGGTCAAACATGCTAGGCAAATGCCTTACAACGGCCGCCATGAGTATGGTATAACCTACTTTGTTCACGGCTACGGCTACGAGAATTTAATTGATGTTCACTCACCTCATGATAATAGATTATTGTTTATAGATATTAACCACGGAATGTTTGAACAAATCTTTTGATTATTTTATTAGCACTCTCTGTGTTATGATTTTTTTCTATCTACTCGTACTATATTGTAGCATTTAACCGTCGGCGTCTCAGGTTAACGAGCATCCACACAGCTCCACGGCCTTAGATCAATTGCGCGATCAAAACTCTACTGAATATCGTTTAACGAATGTTAGTAGATATGAGTTGAAAGCATTCGTTACCCGATAGCATATACATACATATGTATTACTACATACATACGCACATAAATTTGTACCTGCATATACATATTTATGAACGAATATAAATAAATATAAGCGTATGCATATATATCGTACCTTTGCTGCAAAAATGTCATAATCCAAAACAAAAAATATTTTTAAGTTGAGTATGCAAACATTTCCACCACTTCTTCTTCAACGTTGGGTAAAAATTTCATAGCTGTATCGATTTATATTAGCTAATTAGAAAAAAAGTAGCTTAATTTGAACCATGGGGGTGTCGGTAAACGGCAAACTTTAAAGCAGTTTATCCCGAGATTTTGATTGTTTGGATTATGACAATCTTGCTACAAATGCTACTCTCTTTAATATTATCCCAGCCAGCAGATATGTAGACGTTAATTTTGCCGACAGTGCGATCTAGTACAATTTTATGTATCCGGAAACGAATAGAAAACGATTACAATTTTCATTCATTTTCGTATCCGGAAAACGTTCGAAACATTCGAAAAAGATGATGTTAATTGAAAGCAATAATTGTATTTTATTTGTTAAAGCTGAACATTTGAAAGCATGCATACGTAGCAGGTAAGACAACTAATTTTTGAGAATTCCCCGATCTCGACAATGAAATTCCCCGATTTTGCCCGGAATTTCGTAAAATTCCCCATTCGCCTTATTTACAAAAAAAAACACAAAAATTTAATTTATTTTGACATTTTGCTGGTCTTTCTGCTTATTTTATTTTTAAATGTAATTCATCTATGTATTCATTAACCAAACACACACTTTTATAAAGTTAGTTGACAAATGTTTGTAGTTGACAGTGTTTGATAAAATTTTAGTGACACCAATTATTATTTATTTTTTGTTATTTGATTTGGGTTATTTTTTTATAAAAATACAGTTCATTCTTTAACAAATACCGTATAGATCCAAGTTTCATCCTTGGTGCAATATTTGAAAAAATTCAACAAATTTTCGTAAACATTTCGAGTATTTTTATTCGTTTTCCAGAAAAATTATAATAAAGTGCAAATTTCAAGCGTTTAAAACTTTTCGCTTTAGATATTTTTGCCAAAGTTTTTGCGATTTTCTTCCATATAAAAAAAAAATATGTTTATTCGTTATATGAAAGCAAATGCGACAAAGAAGATTCTAAAAGATCAACGGTAATTTTTGGTTATTCGAAACATTATTGTACCGAAATTGAACGAGCTGCAATTCCCCACAAAAAAAGGGTCCATTCCCCGATTCTCCCGCAAACTGAAATTCCCCGCAAATCGGGGAATTCCCCACGAGTTGGCTTCCCTGATACGTTTTCGGCAGTGGCTGAGCGTGTAGAGGAGTGTACCGCTATTTATTAGCTTCCAGAAGGTGCCGAGTTCAAATTCCGTCAGGCGTTTCCTTAATTTTTATTTTGTTTTTCTTGGACCATGAAAAAGTATCTGTGAAGTGCGGAATGAAAGCGTATTGAACGAACAATTCAATCAGAAAAATTTCAGAAGAACAGCCAAAAACGTCTCCGTTCCACAATTGTGCCATGATGCTAGATTGTGAAGATGAAAGTCAGGAGGATACATCCGACATTTGCAGCCCCGATGAAATTCTCATAAAGTAATTATTTCACCGCAATAAAAATAAATAAATATGACTGAAAGTCCTCTCAACTGGTGCGGTGTCAATCGAAAAGAATTGATAATTTTGCCAATTTTCAAGTTTTTCAAGTTTGTCACCTCGAGCGAGTAGTTATACAGAGGCGCAGGTTTGATTTACGACCCTTCGAAAAGTTTTTATTAAGTACAATGTTCCAATTTTTAAATTCAAGTACTAAAAAAAACATTCAGTCTTATCATGAGTTTAGTTTTCCTCGAACCGGTTCACTTTTCACTTTTTGTTTTCATGTACATATTTACTATGGACGGAATACAAATATTCGGGTGAATTTTTTTTTGGCCAAAACTCAAGATAAGGCAGATTATTAAAAGTTAGTAACCCTTCCATTTTTTATTTACCTAAATCACCTAATTTACCCATCCAAATTATTTCTTAATAATACATGACATCCGCATTCGCATTCGCATCCGCGGATGTTAGCTTTTACACATCCGCATTCGCATCCGCGGATGTCTAAAATTCCACATTCGCAACATCCCTACTCTATACGGTTAATATGAGAAAATTTAAATACTGGTGTAACATCTATCATTTCTTTATTGGTTTTTAGTGCGATACTTATACAAAGGGATGAACAAAAAGACATGTTCCATGCTTTGCAGGATTAAACACCCGAATAAACCACTTTCCAGCTGCCCACTCGCCGACGATCACAAGCTGGCTGGGGCTCATTAGTTTTAAGACCAATGGCTGTAAGGGCAGAATAGGCTTTATCTCCAGGTAAATAATTAAGCTCATGTCCCACTTTCAGCAGGTAGCTGTTAATGTGTTCTGGTACCTCGGCTTCTACGTCCACTTGCATAGGGGCCAATTGGTGATGCACACGTCCAGCGTCAATTGATTCTTGAATAGTATTGTTCAACATAAAATATCGTAGTATAGTCTGTAGAAAAATATAAATATTGAACGTATTGGATATAGGATACATAAATACATGGCTTATGTTTAAATAATTGACTAACGGCACAGGCTGAACAGTAGTTGTCTTCCTTTAAACTCGTAAGAGCCTCGTAAACCTCATAAAGCTCGTAAATTTTCGAGCCTCGTAAAAGAACCGTAAAAATTTGTATGGAGCTATGGTCGATGCGCAAACGACCTCGTAAACTTCAGTGTAGCCGAGGTGCCAAATTGTTATACTAAAATGTATGATACAAGTAATTTTTAGCAAACAAAAAAAACCGACTTCAACTCTCATATAAAAAAAAATATATATATATATATATCTCATGATCCACTGATCGGATCTTAACCAGATTAGTATGGGACCACCTCTGAGACACTACCTTTCCGATGCAAAAAGAATTATCATTAATTAAGAATTAAGAAAATCGGTTGACGTGGTCCAAAGTTATCCGGTAACATACATACAAATATATATATATATATATATATATATATTCCGACGAACTAATAACCTCCTCCTTTTTTGGAAGTCGGTTAAAAATAATGCAAATAAATCAAAAAATATTAAGCAAATAAAATGAATGAATTGCATCCACTAACTGTATTGACTTAGGCTTTTTGCAAATTTTCGGCATTTTTAATTGTATTTTAACCAAGAGTGATAGAGACAAGATGGAGGGATGTTATGGAAAATACTACAAAACAAAAATTTCTTCACAAAATCCTGGCTGATCTGTCAAATAGTCACTTTAGGCAATTATTTACTGAAAGCCTCGTAAACTTATGAGTTTTACACAGTTTAAGATTTTACGAGTTTAAGGGAATCCCCTAAGTAAGCAGAAGATGCATATCGACTCGCGTCACTGTTACTTTAACAGTGCTTTTATTTAGCTCACGCATTATACTTGAACCTTAATAAGTTTTGCGCGAACAGGAATTAGTAAGCATTTGCAAGCTTCACTGCCAGCTGGCGTCCACGGTTGCATTTCGAGCATAATACGTTTTTTAAATTATTTCAGGTGGAAACCAAAACAGAACCTATACGTATATTTCTTGTTATTCTGACTTTCTTTAACAATTTCTTTGTGGAAGTCACTGTCGGATTTCCTATATCGGCAGTGGTGTCGCCTGCGTTCTGATTACGAATACAGCTTTTTCATCCGAGTACCTTTCAAATGTTTGGAATTGATTAAATTAATTTACTAAACAAATAATTACATACTTCTTTCATTAGTAAATCGCAACAAGATTGTTCATTTTTAAATTTAATGAAATGAAATGTCAAAATTGTGCTCTCTCCTTGCAAGTTTTACTGGGTTTTTTGGTCGAAAGAACACGATTTGGTAACAAGTGGTACCAACTTGTACAAGTTTTTTGCATAGAGAACACTCTTACTGCTACAATCGTTTTTCTTGTTTACAAATTATCCAGTAACTTGCCAGCAACTCTCCAGTAACCTAATTTGTGAGAATTCAAAAAATCTCTGAGATTTCAAAAAAGTACGCGAACGCAAATCCAGTAATAATTTGCAAATTTCATGAACAGCTGATAAATTGCTTGTTAATTCGCAGAAAATTCCGAATAAAACTATATATATGTTATATTTAAATAGGTTTGTTGTTTGTCAATTACAACAATAAAACCCATAAACAGTTTCCTTATTAGTTTAAGTTGCATCCAGCAACGTGCGATCAGCTGTTTTTCGCACTGGCGAATTCTCACAAGTAAAAATGTATCCAGTAGAAAACCATTAAAAACTTGCAACTTCAGCTGTCAAAACATGAAAATTCGTAAAACTTTTACTGGATTTTACTGAAAATGAGTAAACAAACACAACTAATGAACGCTTGGCAGCGAATGCTTTGGCCACTAATAAAATTAATATTTCGTATTGATTAATGCATTATAAACGCTATTTCTTGCCTGCATACGTTTAAAGATGGAAAATATTCCACATAATTTTAATAATCACAATGGGCGAGATGTTAAATATTCTGCTCTGTTCCGGATTGTAAATTACGACTGGCAAAGATATTTTAATTTGTACCTTGGCGTCTTTTGTATACTGTTGATTCTGTACTAACGGACATTAAAACTTGAAATCTATATTACCTGTGCAACTGAAGTTGTGATCCGAGATCCTCCAGCACCGCCAACCATCAATTTTACGTTGCCACTGTGGTCAAGAACTATGCTGGGGCATGTGGAACTCATTGGACGTTTCCCCGGTTTGATATAATTGGATGGCGAAGAAGGAATACCGTAAGCATTTATTACTCCGGGAGTAGAGAAATCGTCCATTTCATCATTGAGTATTATACCGGTTTGGCGTGATCGAACTTTGGAGCCAAAGCTTATAAAATGAAAAAAAAACCTTTGTTTTAACAGATTAAAATTTAAATCCATAAAATTATTCATGGTATTCATCTAATGAGGCCCGGTCGCAAGGGGTAATGGTAAGAAATATTTTAAGATCTCAAATATTTAAGATCTTTTTCCAGAGATAGTAGTCGAGAGATCTAGGTTTAATTTAAGACAGGAGGTCTCTATTACCATAAATAAGACTTTTTCGAATAGATCGGTCCCTGGCCCACTTAACGGAAAAAATGGTGCCTATATCCTAATCTAGGCAAAAGGCTACACGTACCAAATGCATTTTTTAACGTAGCTCGCCCCTGCTCCACCTATCGGAAAAATTAAAACTTTGTGCACTCCTTCTAAACACATTTCCAAAAGAGCAGCACCCATTCGAATTGGTTATGAAACATAGGTGAGAATTGTTCACAGTTGAATCATGCTTCCAATTAATTTCACAATTATCCGAAATTTTCCAAGCTTCCGTCGAAAAAAATTTAAATTTTTCGCGTTCTTTCGGATTTTTCCGAGTTTTCCACTTAGAATTTTCTATTTTTCCACTTGAATGCCATTCTGAAGGAATTGCACTCAAAATTCCATACGAAAAAATCATTCTGTCGTAAAAACCTTCTCCTGGCAATTACGAACAACCAAAAAAAATTTTAACCAAATCGGCCCAACCGTTCTCAATTGATGAATTACTATACATTTTTCACACCATTTTTATATATATAGATTTAGATATGGGTGTGAATCGAAAGAAATTTATGAAAGCTTTAGTTTGAAAATATTTTTAATTAGGCTGGCCACCTTTTCGAAAAAAAAACATATCGACCTAAAAGTATATGTATATGTATGTGCATTATACGAGAAGGTATTTTGTGTGATAATCATTCGCGAGCTGCTTTTGAATTTAAAAAATGAGAGGTCTAATTAAAGACCATAACCTCTAAATGTGCGATAAAGTTTTATTTTTTTACTTAAGATCTTTTTTATCGGTAAAGAGTGATTTGAAATTTGATGAAATTTAAAACCTGCACTATGCGAGACCTCTCTTCACTAAAAAACGGCTACACGGATTTGGATGACATATGACACTTTGATCGCTTATAACTGTGACTAATATTTGGAAATTTTTTAGGGTTTTTAAGTTCAATTTTGGCCGTTTTAACGCCATGCGGGTTCACTAGTTAAATACAACATGCTGAATACTCTAAATAAAACAATGATATTATTGGTTATTACGAATGACTTTACATAAACATAGCCTCAAATATTCAGAAGTCGTTTCCGCACACGTATTTATAGTATATTCACTACCATTTTCCGGACTAATTTTGACTATTTCTGACAAATTTGGACTCGTACTGGGCTCTATCATGGCAAAGAATCCATCAAAACTCGTTTCTGGTGTCAGTCTGAATGACTCATGGAAACACCGAAAAAATTATCAAGAAAAACAAAAAATAGCACACACTCCAAGGATGTGACGTAAATGCACGATATACAACTCACTAAAATCTGAAAGTGTCAAAATGCAAGAGCATAGGAAAAATGCGCTCACTAAAAGAGAACAGAAAAAAGTAAAGGAACGCAAAAAAAACAAATTTTTAGTCCAAAGCTTGGCTACAACAAAACTAACGTCAAATAAAAATAGAAATGTATGTACAAAACACTATCTACTACTACTACTTATATCAATTATTTTTTTGCCTCCTTCCATTTTCAAATAATTTTTTTTTTTTAGTTTTTCGATTATTTTCACCAGGAAACACTTCTATTCTGGTAGATAAGGAACCGAACTACATGGTAACTGGGGGAATTTGACAAAATAAACGACATAGGTGAGACACTCTTTCTCTTTATTTTAATTACTA
>NW_023458974.1:29709-48103 GCF_013731165.1 Rhagoletis pomonella
TTCGTTTTGTTAGTTATGAAATAATTTTCACTTTAAATCGAAAATACATTTCAAACCCATTTACTTATTATTAATTATATGGTAGGAGAGCTTCTCAAACCATATTGATGCAATTTTTTCATGTTAAGTCGTTGAAATATAATAAATATCTAGATTGAACCAACGACATCCTGAAAATCCCGGTATCGTAAAAACCGAAAAAATTTGCGAGGTGCAGGATATTTAAATAGAAACGCGTTTAAAGAAAACAATCACCTTCATTACTCCTGCATTACTTATCAACTAGTTTCAAGCTAGCTTTTTGTAGGGATGTGTTTCTTTTTTTTCGTACGTGTTTACCTGTTTGTTACGTTTATTACATTATGGTTAGGGCCTTTGTGAATTAAGGTAACGATATGTATTTTCATCTAAAATTTGGTAGATATTTCTGAATTGACGGACCATATTTTCCAAAGATACATATCTCGAGTTTTATAAGAGAAATAAATTCGCAAACCAGGAGTAGTTGAAAAAAGGATAAGCAATGGCAAACTTCCAATGAAAAAGCTTCTCACTAAAACGATTCGCCGTTCAGAGGCGACGTAGAACTGCAAGTCCCTCCCCTCCCCCAAGTCGCGCCCCACAAATATGGGGAGAAGCTCGGCCAAGCACTAGAAAATGTGTAAGCGCCAATTATTTACATATTTATTTATTTTATTTATCTAAAGAAACTACATAGATCCATCTCGATAATTCGAAGACTATATTCTTATTCGACGGGAATCACCTCCCAATCAATGGCTCCGTTGCAAAATTTCGCAACTTTTAATAGCTAAAAAATATTGTATGGCAAAATGTATAGCTGGCCATCGAATAGTTAAAATGTATAACGGTTTATTGTAAAAATACTTATTACATAGTGCTTTAAGGCCATACAAAATATTACTTACTTGCTAGGTAAACTAATTTAAATCCAATTTAATTGTAAAATATGCGTGTCCCTTAATCGTTAAGATGTCATCACCCTTATTCCAGAAGCATGAATGTGCAAATTTATCAGTCAGTTTTAAGCTATTTAGTTGACTTGATTAACCTTCGGATGATCTATGTTATACTAAAATCCAGAATACCATGCGTACACGGAAACCGTATATTTTACAATTTCAATTGCATAAATGTAGAGTTAAGTCTACTAAAAAAAAAAAACTTTCAAACTTGATTTCCCAAAATTTTAACTTTTACACATTCATGTTTCTGGCATACGAGCAACGATATAATAAGTGAATATAGAAGATATACATACATATATTAAAAATATACATACACATATGCAACGACATACATTTTGTAGATTAACGTGTACTCGGTATGATTTTAAATGATAATTTCTTGATTATTTTAAACAGCTGTTGTAAAAAACATGCACGCACATGTATGTATATGTGCAGTCGTATCAGATTAAATCCCTGCAAGAACCATTTGCCGTAAACTTGAATACAAATACAAAATTTGTTTGAAAATAGGAAAAACTAAAACATAACTAACTGATACATTTCTGTGAAAATCATATCCGAAGATATCGCTTTCCTCGAATTCTTATTCGTTGTCGGAAAGAAGGGTTCCACCGAAGTGTCACGTCTTTTATGATACCAAAGCGACACTACTATAAAGAACTATGTATTTCGATCGAAATCGGAAAGTTAAATGCGTATTTTATAAAATATAAAGAAAAATTTTGGGGCTTGGAATCGCAGACACCAAATTTCGCACTTTGATCATTTCCGTTAATATTTTAAGCTAAAACTTGTATTCCAAAAAGGCATAATCATTCAACACATCTATTTAAAAGGAAAATTATTTTAACGAGACCAAGCAAAAGACTTAAGGAGTAGAAATCGCGTGGAAACATTTTCAAAAAAAAAGAAAAGCGATAATTTTTTTTCTGAAATAAGCTTATTAACTCCAATTATAATTGATCTACAACACAGGCCAACAAGATTTCAAAAAATTTTGAGGCACGGAAACTCAACCCTGATTCTTACAGAATTTTTCCCGTAGGATCAAAATCTGAAATTAGAAACGTTACATTTGCTCCAGTTTTTAAGATATTTTGACGTAAAAGTACCAAAATACAAATTTTTGGCATTTTTTAGACATCTATAAGGAATAACGGGGTCTGGTAGAATCTTTCGAATACGATGTAAAAAAGCTTGTAAAAAGCTACAAAAACAAGTTTAAAAATATATGCACAGCGAACACAGCTACAACATGAAAATTACTCTAAATTAATTTTAAGTAGAAATATGCGGACATTTTTTACTTTTTGCTTACCTGTGCATTTTAAAAGATTTTCAAAAATAATACTACCATAAAGTCTTCTTATCTTTCAGAACAAGCTTTAAGCTTTCTTTACATCTATTAAAAATATTCTATCATGTACTGTTTTTATATTATAACGGTTCAAAATATGCCAATAATTCGTTTTTTTTTACACCTTTTAGTCAAAATATCTCAAAAACTAGAGCCAATCTAAAATTTCTAAGGTCAGATTCTGATTCTTCCGCAAAAATCTATAGGAATCAGCTCATTCATTCACTCGAAATGCTGCCAGGGAAGAGTACGGAGCGACCATGTACATTAAAATCCACAGTTATATTCAGTCGAATTTTCACATTGCTTTTAATAAATTCAAAAAAATGTTACCGGATTCAAACGGTATCATTTTAGAAGTAATTTGCGTTTGTGTTTGAGTATACGGCAAACTCTTCTGGTAGGGAGGGTCCTGTGAGGGAAATACATTAAGTCGATTTCCCAATCATCATCTTAAGAAACTTTCTTACATTTTGTAGTATACGTTCATATGTTTGAATATACATACATACATACTATGATCGACCATGTTCCCATGTGCATGTGTAATAAGTGGGTCATGATAGAAAGAAAATTAGCAAAGTTTAGTCAAAATTTTCGTAAGTGCATAGTTAATAAGCAACAATTACAAATTTCGAATTAAGATGAATGCTTGCGATATATATACACTTAGGTCTCTTTTTACGCGGATTTGAATTTATTCGGGTTTTCAGGCCATTTTTCGCTGTAGCGATTTTGCTTTCTTGAGAGTTTTTATTATTTTTTAAGTGTGTAGGGGACAATGTTTCTGATAAATAATTTGTCTTTGTATTCTTACATAATTCATGTATTTACTGTTGTGTTTTTTTGATTTTTGGTTAAAATACAGATTTTATTTATTTCATTAATGTTCAGTTTTACATGAAGTAATAAGTGTTGAAGTGAAGAAATTCAATATTGCCTCATTGGATTTTTTTGCGGTTTTTTAGAATTTTTTTACATGGAGTGTCTGAATTTATGCGGTTTTCGAAATGCTAGAACGCATCCCCTTTTTTGTATAAAGTAAAGAACTTTTTCATGCGCCTTTCTGAGGAACGCATGTACCGCATAAAAAAAGACCTAATTTATGTATATGTATAAACAATCATCTTCATTAGCTTTGATATGCTTACGCTCATGCGTACACACACACATATGAATAAGTTATCAGTCTGGTTGGCAAAAAAAAAAAAAATGTTAGTACCCAGCTTGATGGAAAACTTACTTGGAGAGACTTTTATCGTGAATTAAAAAGTTTTTTGTTTTATATGGAAACCGACCCAGTCTAAATTATATGCATACATACATATCGTCGTTTAAAGTAAAAAACCGCGTAACTGCCATTTACTGCCAAAAGCTCTTGGCTCAATCGTTATCCATTCGTCCTGAAATATACTAGCCAGAAATGCGATTGCTTTATAAAAAAGAGAACCATTTTGAAAAATGAGTGTTTTTACTCTCTAGAAAATAATTTATGCAACATCACATCACATACGCGGTTTTGCATTTTGATGATACGCGGTTTTGTACTTTAAACGACGATATGTATGTATGTATATCAGCAAAAGCCTTGAAAAATAAGGCAACTGCAATTCTCATTCAAAAGTTGTATGGCCATTAATCCTGATAGGCAGGCTTAAGATCAAATCAAGTTGAGCAATATTACTCGGAAAACAGTGTCTCTCTCGCCTCTTATGCAAGAGGACCATTCATCAAAACTGTTCAACTTGTCTATTTCGATGTAGAATTGTTGAAAATATTTCTGTAAATCTTGTTCAGATATGAACTACCACTCAAAACTGTTGCTCCTACGCGTGAATGGTGCTTTAGTAAATCTCACAAAGAGGAATCCTTATTTGTCGCGTCTCTATTACTATCTTCGAAGTGGCCATCACTGTAATCAATGTCATCTAAAGCATCACTGTTCGTCGCATTATCCACATTGTCTCCACCTGTTGGAAAATGCATTAGATTGGTCTCCAGCATACCATTTAGGCTTAAAGGGGGCGAGTTGGATGAGGGTATACTGCCAACACTCATTTGATCGTCCGAAAAGTCGATGTTAATGATTGTATTTTCTTCACCAGTGAAATAGTTCTTGGTGCGACCTGAGAGGTCAAACCTGTTGGCGGGAGCATTGGTGCTGCTGATGGCCTCGCAATT
Organism: Rhagoletis pomonella; assembly: GCF_013731165.1. NCBI lineage: Eukaryota > Metazoa > Arthropoda > Insecta > Diptera > Tephritidae > Rhagoletis > Rhagoletis pomonella. The sequence continues at coordinate 34,240 of NW_023458974.1, forward strand.
GTGAGTATTTTTAGACGATTTGACTTCGGATTTGTTAGTTTCTTTGTGCTTTCGAAGCTCAACTTTGGTTTCTATTCCACTTACGCAATCCATTTTATCGATGGTGGCAACATTGTTCTCTCGAAATACAGCGGGTACAACGCTCAAGCCTAAAATGACATAAACATACAGACATATACATATATAAGTATTTCTCGCAAACTCCAACTGATATTGATATTATATTTTACATTAAATTTTTCGTTCAACAATTATTAGAAGATTTTAACCCTACAACTGTATTTTTTTTTTTTTTTTAACAAGACACGTTTAACGGGTTTTATGTAATTTTCTTATACATATATGCACGGTCAGTGCTTATAAAGGTAACAATGCAGTTTTAAAAAGTACCGATGTGTACACACATAGTAGATGGGTTGTTTATTGGCTGATTTCAGTACTAAGTAGATCGATTAATCGGCATCGGCATCGGCATCGGCGTCGGCATCGGCATCGGCGTCGGCCTTTTTTCGCCGATTATTTGGAATTTCTTTTCATATGTTCAGATGTAGCGACAGACAACAGCCAACATGAAAAAGCATTTGCAGGCAGTTCATAAAAATGAGTTTTTTTTGGTTGAAGGTGTTTCACGATTTTTCCATACAATAGTATTATCGACAATTTTCTTTTATATGAAAGACATTGCCAGCACAAAAAAATTGACAGAAATTAACGGGATTTTATAGCAGCTTGAAACTTGCACTTCATTATACTAGAATTAAATGGCCTACAAAACTGCATACCCAAATTATGATTAAAAAGTTTGAAAATTTGGTGAAAATAAGCAGAATGTTTCTAATTTTTGTACAAAGTTTGAAATCGGAATTTCTAAATTTCATTCTGGCTACGCCGATGCATATATTTTTACACATACATACATATGTATGTCGGTGTCCCTCAGGGTTCGATACTGCGACCACTCCTTGTCATGTATGATGGCGTCCTGCGCTTGCATGTTCCCGCGGAAGCGAAGATAATCGGGTTCGCACAGACGACGTTGCCGTAGTAGTTGTCGCCAAACATTTATCCGAGGTAGAACGATGTGCGGAAGTAACCGTTGCTGCCATCGTTGAGAAGAAAACAGAGCTTCTTCTAATAAGCAAACGAAAAATCAGAGAGCAGGCAGAAATAAGAGTTAAAGAATTCACTGTGCAGTCGAAACCCTCACTCTAGTACCTAGGCATCAAGTTCGACTCGAGGCTGAAATTTAAGGATCACTTGGACTACGTTTGCGAAAAGGCAGCGTCCACCCAAGGAGCACTCTCAGGACTTATGCTCAACACAAGAGGTCCAAGACATAACGTTGGGAAGTTGCTAGCTGGGTGTTCTCAAGTCCGTTATTCTCTACGGGTCGGAGGTTTGGGCAACTGCATGCGACACGCCGCTGTACATCAAGGGTATACGATCTACTAAGAGTCTGCTCGGCGTTCCGTACGGTGTCGGAAGATGCAGCGCTGGTCATCTCAGGCCTACATCCTATCAATCTGTTGGTCCAAGAAACGTCCATTTCAATCAGCAGCACAATGGAGCAGTGGCAACACCGATGGGATCACTCGAACAGCGGTCGCTGGACGCACAGGCTTATACCACATATAGAAAGCTGGCTGGCAAGAAAACATGGGGAAGTAGACTTTAATGTCACGCAACTTCTAAGTGGGCACGGCTGCTTTAAAGCGTACTTCTTCCGCTTCAAATTAGATGATGCCGAACATTGTGAAACCTGCGGCCAAAACAGAGTAGAAGATGCAGAACATGTTCTTTTTGCATGCCGAAAATCCAGGAGGAACGAGTCTTCCTTAACGTTGCACATGGAGTAAACGCGACGCCAGAGAACCTGATTCTGCACATAACCGAGTCGCCAGAGAAATGGAAATCATTCCGCACAGTCGCGGCAAACTTAATAGCACAGCTGAGACGACAAGAGCGTAATAGATCATGCCGAAGATAATCTAGCACGGTGGCAGGTAGGTTTTATGTACACTATACAGTAACTACGTACGTCGTCCATTTTTGGACAACTGACTTTACCTCTTAGAGGGGGGTGTGGGGGGACGCATTGACAGTGGTGGTGGTTGAAGAAACCAAAATGATGACTAACTGAGGGTAGGGCCAAGTACATGCAACTTGTGACTGACAATGAATAAAAAATGGACTTATAATACTTACATAAAAAATTTTAGTCGCACCAAATTTTGACAAGCTTTCACAAGAAAACATTTGGGCGTATTCTTGTTTTCGTACGAATCGAAAATATTGAAATTTTTCTATACAAAAATTTCAAATACGCCTCATTATAAATAAATTTAGAATTTAAAAATATTAAATTTTTTGGTTCACAATGACGAATTGATATTGAAAATACCCTTTAAAATATTATTTTTTTTTACGGTATTATAATTTTTTCAAAAATAAATACTGCAAATTTGCAAGGATACTCAAGAACAAAATTTTAAAAGGACATTTTCAATACCTATTCGTCCTTATGCACAAAAAAAGTTTATATTTTTCAACTCTACAGAATTTTTGATATCCATTTATTATTCTATATAGCACTGAATTTTTCGAACTAATCAAATCTTTGAAATTCCCAAGTCCTTTAAAAAATCCTGATGCCAGAGAAAGAAACTAAAAACGCAGTTTTACTATATTCTGCTCCTAGTTTTGGGAGTACATTTATGTATATATTATTTTGTGCAAAATTTACTTTTGCTCGGTGTATTCCATGCTATCAATAACTTGATTTTTTTTAGTGACTTATGCCACTTTCAAAATATACATTTTCGTTATACCGCCCAATAGTAAAACTTCCCTCGAACAAGACCGCAGTAGTTCTCAATTGGTGTTATCATACACTAGATTTTTTTGAAAATGTGACTTATGCCACTTTCAAAATAAACGGCTTATTTGTTGGGTGTTTTATTTTTCGTTCACCAAATAATTGTTATCTGATGAGTACAACTTTAGAGTTAAATAAAGTACACGGAAACGGAAGCAATGCTTGGAACACTGGTGTCGGAAACATCGATGAAAAGGAAGGCATAACGGACGTGACAAAAAAGAGGTGGTTTCAGAGTACATGTTAAAATAAGCAAAACTCTGTGAAACCTGTGAGGTTTTCCTTTCTTAAACATTCTTTAAATAAAGTCAAATTGCCAATTCCAACGAATTAATTTTTAGTCAGAAGGAATTCGTTGTTGGTTATATTTTGAATTAAAATGTGATAACGGACCTGACATATCGGACGTGATCGATTTTTCTCCTATATATTATTTTTACTAATAATACATAAGTAATTAAATTTTTTACCTAATTTTTTCAGTTCTTCTCTCCACCATTTTGCGTTTTCATAACCACTTTTCGCCGCTGTGGTGCAGTGCGCGCTTCCACTCCGCAATGCCTGGGTTCAAGCCCTAGTCAAAGCAACATCGCAAAAAAATATAGAAAAAGGTTTTTTCTTAACAGCGGTCGTCCCTCGGCAGGCAATGGCAGACCTCCGAGTGTATTTCTGCCATGAAAAACAGCTTCTCATAAAAGGAAAAATCCTGTAGAATTTAAATTTTAATTTTTTGTTTCACCAGGACGAATAAATGTTTAAAATGTCCTTTTAAGACTTCATCCTTGAATATCCTGGGAAATTTCCAATATTAATTTTTGAAAAAAATATATGTCAAGGACTAATATGTAAACTATCACATCCTCGAATTTCGTCCTTCTAACTTGATTAGTTTTAGATAAAAAAAATGTTCACTTCTCTTTATAAGATATTGATAGTTACAACATACTTAAATGAAGATACTAGAATCATTACACTGTACAGCACTCCGATGCGTATTGGACCAAACCAATTTTTTTTTTAAGAGATTGAGTCATAGGTAAAAAGTAATTTCTCCGTTTTTCGAAGTTAGCCTCCGAAATCGAGATATGGGCCTTCGAAGTTCGAAATAAGATCTTTGGTAAAAAATTATTTTTTATTATTATACATATGTAAATAATTAAAAAAACTAAAAAAAAATCGTAGACCGCCTTTTGCTCTTATTTAAATGGTTTATAACTTTTTTTTTTTGCAAACTTATATTACAGGTGCTATAAGGGGGCAAAGGTCGGATCTTCAAAAAATTAAAAACCTTATATTTCAAACAATTTTTAACTGGTTTTTAAAAAGTTGGTATTTTTTTAAACGTGATTGCACCCCCTTCTCCTCTTCTGTTATGCATATTTGTATACTTTGTATGTAAAAATTTGAGAAAAAACACTTAAAAGGAAAGAATACATTTTTTTATAAAATAATAAAAAAAATAAAAAAAAAATTTGAGAAGAAACACTTGAAAGCAAAAAATACCCCTTTTTATAAAGAAAAATATTAAAAAAAAAAAATTACTAACCGATTTTTAAAAAATTGGTATCATTGTAAAGGCTACCAGAAAACTTACACTTTCTTAAACACAAAAATTTCGTTGTATATAATAATAATATATATTTAAAACATTTTTTCCCTCTATATAAACTCTTGCCCCCCTAGATGAAAGGCTGGCTACGCCCTTGTACACAAAATAAATCAAGTATTTAAATCGTAGGTATATCCTACGGTCAGTTTGTTCTTTTATGATTCAAATATCTTTATTTATGTATATTGTAACTATCAATATCTTATTAAGAGAAGTGTAAAATTTTTTTATCTAAAACTAATTAGTCCTTGACATATATTTTTTTCAAAAATAAATATTGGAAGTTTCCAAGGATATTCAAGGATAAAGTTTTAAAAGGACATTTTCAATACTTATTCGTCCTGGTGCACCCAAAAATCAACTTTTTTTTTCTATTCTACAGAATTTTTCCTTTTAATTGATACCCATATTGTTATTGTACAATGCACCGAATCTTTAGAATATTTTTTTTTATTCAATCTTATTCTAAATATTTCAGTCTCTTTAAAAAAAAAATCCTGACGTCAGAGCGAAACACTAAAAACGCAGTTTTACTATATTTGGCCCCAGTTTTGTGAATATATTGATTTTTTCGTGTGTTAAATTGACTGTCGCACGGTGTAATCCCATGGCCCAAAACTATACAGAATTCCCAAAACTATACAGGATTCCCAACATCGCGGTACAAACACTTCGCGGTGGCGAACGCGAGTGTTAGCTCAACCAGCCACCGGCGGAGCGCCCTGCAATTGCTGTTGATAGAGAGTGAGAAGCAACGACAACGTCACCGTCAAGAATGATAGAATACAAGATTGCGCCAATCGAGCTGAGAGCAACTGGGTGTGACTTCACATTATTTTTAGAATGAGAGTGTAAAGAATAATTTTGAAGAAGATGAAGAAGCGAACAAGTGGTGCGAAATAGTGATGTTAAACTATGTGGAATCGTCACCGTCATGCGTACGATGTAGCGAAACAAAGGTGGTGCCTTCCGCGGACCGTTAATCCTCTCTTTCTCGGTTTGACAGCATCCATCCTTTCGCTGACGTCACATTATTATTTTTGAGCACTAGTGATGAATATTAAATATTCATATTGTACCTATTTGACGAAAAGTTGTACCGAAAAGTAGATACACGTACCTAAACAGTAAACATGTACTTTTATGTGCATATATTTTTGTCACTTGGTGGACTACATCTTCCATCTGTACCATAAAAACTTTTTGGCTTACATGAAACAATATTTTACTACGTTCCAAATGTACCTAAAATAACGTGATTGTACCGAATGTACGTTCAAATTTAAGAAGCTGAAGAGTAGGTACAATTCTTCCTAGTTTTACATCACTATTTCGCACAACTTGTTCGCTTCCTCCTCTTCTTCTTCAAAATTATTCTTTACACTCTCATTCTAAAAATAATGTGGCATCACAACCAGTTGCTCTCAGCTCGATTGGCGCAATCTTGTATTCTACCATTCTTGCGTCATTCGGTGGTGCGTTAACGTTAACACGAGAATCCCATAAGATATGTAATTCGTGTCACGGTGTACGGTTTTACGTCGGTAGCTGGTTGAGCTATGTTTTAGAAAGCCTTAACAGTACTCAGAAGAAACCTCACCTACGCGGTTTTGCATTTTGTTGATACGCGGTTTTGTACTTTAAACGACGATATATATAAGTGCATACAATTTTAAAACGAAAGTGACTTCTAATGCGAAACGGGTGCCGTTTATCGTATTCTGTCTCCCTGTGATAGAAAAACAAAGATGTTACGTAATTCTTAACAGCATGCAACATTTGATGCTTTACATATCGTCGCTACCATGTCAAACTATCGAATATGAAAATGGGTACTTTTCACGATAGCAAAAAAAAACGGTTGTAAAAATTGTTGTGGGATTCGACACTTTGTTAAAGCCAGTATCCTCTGCTTCTAAGAAGACTCGAAATTTGACGATTTGGCAACTTGCCAAACACTCTAGACGCATGCGCAATTGAAAAAGCATTTTTGAACATTCGTAGTTTGACATGTAGCGACGATATACACAAGTTTATGAAACTTAACAGTTGGGGCATGGGAAAACAGTTGAAACTAATTTTCGGTACTTCACTTACAAAAGAATTCGCAATATGAAGAACTTGGAGCATTTTTTACGTTCTTTGGCAAATTACGCTCTGTCAGCCATAACTTTTACCTTGAAATCAAGACGCCTACACATGGGCGTAGCCAGGTAGGGGCAGGGGGGTGCTCGAGCCCCCCCTAACTTTCAAATTTTCCTTATATATAAATAAAATAGTACCCTGAAATGCCAGCTTAATAGGGTCGAGCCCCCCCCTAAATTTTATTCTGGCTACGCCGATGCGCCTACACCATTTTAGGAATCAATTTATATTTTAAATTGCATTGTCATCGTGATTGTAACCATGCTCAAAGTTTCAAGCCTCTAGATCGATTAGAAATTTCCGCGGGATGAGCAAGTTAAATAAAAGCGTGTAATATAAACATAAGGTGTAATATAGTACTCGTAGTATCTGTATACATATGTATGTGTGAAATAAGTAATCTTTGCCAACTTTGTTCTTTAAAAGCGAACCACCGTCATACAACGGTTTCCGATTACTGTTCTATACCACAATTATCAAAAAAGGGTACGGCGGTTTGCAACGTGAAACGTGAAAAAAGACGGAGTTGGTTATTAACTTAAACCTTTATTTTATATGATTTAATAAAGCCAGTTTAATATTACAATGAATAAGATAATCTATTTACAACTTTTATACGTTCACATTGTATGTATGTATATCCTAAAAATTCATCATTTTAATAACCCTTTGCCATTTGATTTTAAGACATACAAAACCGAAATTAAATATTACGTTATTGTAAATATACATAGTGCTACTGTTGGGTATAAAACTTTTGCAGAGTAACTAAGAAAACTTCCATACATAATTGAACACAAACTATAAGACATTTACTAATAATAAATACTTTTTATAAATCTTCCATTTTTGGCCGCGGTTATAGACTGTATTAACATAATAAATTATAATTTTCTGTTAATAAAAAATTTAGAGGTATAAGTGGATGCTTTTTTAGTTTGTTGTTGTTTTTCAATAGGCAAATAAAATTATGTAAAAATATGTCTCTTCTGATTCGTGCTCGGTTTATGATTCATTGCGATTCTTGGAAATGGGGAGTTATAAAATAAGTTTTGACAATGTTTTCATGAAATTTGTTATGTAATTAAACTTTCATGCAATAGAATTATTGTTTATGCATACGTAGTGCTGACACTTACATACATATCGTCGCCTGGATAAAAGGTTGTCGTAAGTGGTTTTATCAGTTTTTAGATACCTCTCTAAGTTTCCGTGATATTGACAAAAATTTTATCGATAATTTAGTACAAATTGAGTTAATAATGCAGTCATGCTAAATTAATAAAGATCTTTAAAATGGCGTCGCCTATATTTGGATATCTCATTTAGTTTCCGAGAAATTGAGTAAAAAGTATAGTTAAATTAGTAAACAAAATGTATCTCATTTCGTCGCATGTTGTTGTTGTTGTTTCTGTTCGCATGTCATACGAAGTGGTTGCAAAATTGTTGACAAATGTAGCATACAAAAAAAAATTTTACTAAAGAAAATCCTTCATAAATTGAAAAATAATTAACAATAAACAATAAAAATAAAATAATTTAAAAATTTCGTGAAGTAGTAACATTCTCTGGGACTTTGAAAACAATCTTTGAGGAACTGCATTCCAAACTTCAATTGGCATTTCCCAAAACCTGCCGAAAGCAACATACGACAATCTTTAATTCAGGCGACGATGTGTACATACATACATACATACATACATATTATATGTATGTACATATGTATGTACAAATGCTGGCGCGTTTGTGTTATTCAAATCGTAAAATTATATGTACAATTAAGTCAATCTTGTTTTTGCTAAACCATTCTTTGATACTTTTTCATCAGCACCTGTCATTAAAATTCTATCACTATTTCTTTTGCCAGTGTAGTATACAATATATAAATAGTATACAATCATTACACAAAAGACACACAGCAAACAGAAAGCTAAATCTTATCTCTTACGGCGCTTGCTTTTCTTCTTTGGCGCACATGACGGTGTGACTAAGCTGACGTTGGTTGAAACTGTTTGAGTTTGTGATGCACCTACTCCGTGGACAGATAGTTCTTGGTCGGGCGCGATTCGGCGGCTTTCCGTTTCCATATTACTTTCTTCAGCAGAAGATGTAGACGACGAGGTAGCAGCATCAATCGCAGCCATAAGATTTATTTTATGTTCGATTCTCTTGGTCTTCTGTTTTATGGGCGCATTAGTGTTTGCTGGGGTCAAGGGCAAAATGAAAATGTTGTCGTCTGAAGTGGTGGCTGGTATGGGGCCTTCGCTATCCGTCGTGGTAGTTGTGGAATTGGCTAGTGGCGAAGCAGTCGCATTTTGTGCTAATTCTAAAACAGTTATATTTTTAATTTTTGCTGGTACATCCTTGTTTTCTAGTTTAGATGGCATTGAACAGGGCACATCCCTTCTTACTCCTGCAAGTGTTTCTAAGTGAGAATCTGTCATGCCAATTAATGGGCGTAACTCTTCATCATCGTCGCGAGTTACAGACTCTTCTTCCTGCTGCTGCTTTATCTCCATTTGTTGTCGCTTCCGCCGTTGCTTTTTACTCATTTTTTTCTCTTCGATTACAATAATTTCTTCTGATGCAGAAGAATTTTCTGAGCTGGAAGATTTTTCATTTGTCGTAGCTGTGTTGGTTGTATTAGTTTCTTGAGAACTTTGTTCCAAACTCAAGTATTGTTCCTCATTCTCGTGCAGCAACTTATTCTCCGTTACTGTTGGGTCTCCACCACTTGGATTAGAGGTTATGGGACATTCTGTCGGCAATTTATCTTCATCACCTTCATAGTGCAGAGATCCGCATAAAGCGAAAATTAAATTTTGATGATTGATTCCACTGAGCGTAGATGTTGGTGCCATCTTCCGATCGCTCTTTGGATGTTCTTGCAAAGGACTGTCAAAATTAATCAAGCTCAATTGCTCTGCCAAATTATCTTTGACCTTTGAAAGAGGCTTAGATTCTTTATTTTTCAAAATTGTCGTATATGGAGACATTTCTAGAGGCTCCAAAACTGGTAATGGAGGCAAAGATTCTAGTGGTTGTAACGCAGAAAACGATTCGAAATTTGAAGAGCACTTGGTCCCACTCTTACAGCCGGCGCCTTCGCTTTTCTCCGTTGAGCTCTCCTTATTTTTAACAAACTTTTTAGTTTTACCGACAGCTCCTAAGGTTGGGTAGTTATCAATATGAGTGTCGGGGTGTGTTTTCGCGGTCTGAACAGTATTGAAAGTTTTCCAAACCGGATTCATTACTAAGGGCGGTTGTGAACCGGGATTAGTTTTCGATTTTGGCTCCAACAGTGGGAATACCTCATTTTCCTCCTTATAGACAACTGTACTGACTTCTTGTTCGAACGGTATTTTATTGTTTTTGCCAACTCCGTCGATAGAATCCTTTGTAACATAGTTTTTACTCGTTATCGGCAAAGTTTCAGCTGCACAAGTAGGTACAGCGACACTTACGACTATATTATCGCATTCTTGTGGCGTGTTTGCAGATTTTTTTGATTCTTTTTGTTCTTTCGTTGGCGTTCTTTTAGGTGAGCTAACAACTACTGGTGTTAATTTTGAATCACTATTTTTGTGCTTGCTTAGTTTATTGCTTACATCTTTCAAAGTTTTGTTTTCAGTGCATTTGGGTTTTGATTGTTTATTCTGTTGTATTGCTTCAGTAGTATCTATAACTTTAACAGTATATAAGCTATCACTTTCAGAGTGCTCTTCGTTTTGCTTGGGTGCTGCTTTCGGGGTTAATGATGCTGGTATGGTATTTTTCCGCAAATCGTGCGTGGCACAGCTTTGTGCAATTTTACTAGGTTCTTCACTTTCAAATTTCTCCTTAGACGTTACATCTGCCAACCTTTCCGGTTTCAAATCTGATTTATTACCTACTTTGACGGCCTTTTCAAAGTTTTTCGACAAGTCTTTTTTATCTAAAAGATTGTTTGATTTATTTGTGCTTTTGATATCGCCTTCGATTTCCGTAACGTTGACCTCTTGAAGCGGCGTGTCAATGGACACGTGTGATTTCGAAGCTATACTTAATTTTGTATGCTGATCTTCCGAGTCTGATATCTCAGCGAGCTCCAATGATTTTGGTAGTATTAAACATTGGGGAGACTCTTTGATTTTTTCTTCATGAAGATCAGATGAAAAATTATATTTCAACGACAATTCCTCGTTCCTTTCTGTCTGTTTAAACTTTTCTGTTTCAAGCTTTTTGGATTCATTCCCTTTTTTATCCGTTTTTTTTTAGCTTCATTCGATTTTAAATCCTTGCACGGGTTTTTATGAGACTCTTCTATTGATTGCTCTTTCCTTAGACCTTTAACATCTGATAAAGTTGGTTGCCTTCGATTCTTTACTACAGATAAAGGTGTCATTCTCTTGAATTCTATTACTTCTTCTTCCAATGATGACATACGTGTGACGCCTTTTTTTGTTTCATAATCATTGACTTTATTATTATTTACATTGTCTGCACGATTGCATTCAACATTATCATTATCTTGATTCATTTTCTCGTTTTTACCTTCCATACAGTTATATTTGGTATTTGGCGATGCTGTCGGCGTTTGTTTGTAGTCGAAGTTTTCTTTTTGCTGTTTTTGTTTTTTATCACTTTCGTTGGCTAAATCGCTGCCGATTGATTTCTTATTTTCCATCGAAAGGTCTTTTGCTTTCTTTAAATTTTGCGTCTTAATCTTCGCACTCTTTTCAATTTTTTCCCTTTTACTAAGTTCTGCATCAACTTCTTTTGCTATAACTGGGACAACAAGTTTATTTCTGATTAACTCTGGTGGTTTGCAAAATTCTTTATTCTCTCGCGCAGCCTCTTCTTCTGCCTTTCGATCCTTGTCATCGCAAAATATGGCCACCACGGGGCGAAACAAAGACTCATCACAGTTCTCATGTATAATGCATTCTTCGGCAGCTAATTGTGACACCACTTCATCAAGAATGTCCTTTTTAACCTCAGTCGAAATACCTGAAATCACAGTTGTTACAGTTCCCAGAGGATTAACCACTTTTTCTACAGAAGCTGTGGAAATTTTTGGAATTTCTGTTTGCTTCTTTAATGGATTTGAAAACAACCGAGTCGTCTTAGTTTTGTCGGAATCGACATCAGGAACTAAGTCCCAAAGACTTTTTGTAGCAAGTGATTCTGATGTCATGGCGGGAGAAGAAGAGGAATATAAACACATCGCTTTCGGGCTGAAATCTGAATCATCATCACCAATATCGGGATCTGCACGGGCATCATAGAAGGAAACACTATCAGACGGAGCGACCTCAGAGGCTAATCGACCTTCAATAGAAAGACAAAGGAAGAGAAGAAAAACAAAACATGTTGTGAGAAAGAAGCATTAACAAAAAGCCAAAGGCATTTTTCTTTGTAAATTAGTATTCGCGGTGCTGTGGTGTGGTGTTTACATATGAACACATTTTTATAGCCAATCATATTTTTATTTGCGCAATAATTATTTTTAATGTATGAACAAAAATTAATGTGTAGCAAAATGTGCAGCCGAAAATCGAATTGGGTGCAGTCGGAGCGGGAGTGAGAGGTATTCATTAACGCAAATGAATGCATTGCAAAGCAGCAAAACCTCAACAAACTCATATTCCTCCATACTCCAGTATAGAAATAAGCAAAGTTTTTGTATGTAGATTTAAATGGTAGATGCGTGCAGCACGAACCCCTAAGGAATGCATAGAAGAAAAATGCAAAAGCCTCAATCTAACGGTACGCGCTTAGGGATAAATAAAATACAAAAAAAAAAAAAAAATAACATCTCCAGTGTAAAACTACGGTCAGGGGTAATGTATTCATCTAAACGCATAAATGCCTCGTAGCCAAGTAAACCTCGTAAACTTACTTAATTTTGTATGGAAAATCGGTTTATTTACGAGGTTTGCGTTACTACGAGGCGTAATCGGCCAATTCTAAAACATTCTTAAAATGTTCCAAACAAAAAAGCTACATTCTAAACTGCGCCTATAAATTTTAAAGTTATCTAAATCATGTGATGTCTCTTGTGCTTAACTGTCGGTTATTTGTATTTGTATGCACCCAACGTGTTTTCCTGCCTTAGTGCTGATAAAACTCCTACCTTTGGAATTTTATTGAGATGAGGCTGTATCTCAGAATGCGGTTCAAAAACGCCCTATCTCAAACGAAAATGTGCTGAGGTAGGGCGAACTAGCTGCCGAGATAGGTCGATCTTCAACTCAGGTGTCGATTCCGTTCTAATATCTTTTAAAGTAATTTTCTTAATTTCAATTCATTTTAATTTATTTCGTTTGGGTTTCTACTCAAATTATTTTATTTATAGTGAATTTATTTTTTGGTTTAATTTTGTTTAAGAATTAAGGGATTCTGAAAATCACTATCGCTAATTTTGATCCCAACAATTTTTAAAACATGCAACATCTAGTATCATAAAGATAAGCTTAGAAATATGTACCACCATAAAGTGTATACCAATTTATAAATTTTGCTTATAGTTATGGTGGTTCATATACAATTTAACTGTTTTTGGAAGCAGAAACATTAAATATATTTAAAAAGAATTTTGGGGCGCTGAACCCGAATCAAATCGTCCAAAAAATAGTTCAGGTCATGTACTGGGTGGCGACGAATAACTGTTACCCAGTTTTTTTTGAAAAATACTTTTAATTTAATTTAATTAATTACATTGTAACCTTTGTTTGGGTTCACCAGCGGCAAACACTTTGAGAGAAAAGTGGAAGCGGCACGCAAGTCTTCGTCGGTTAATTTATTCCATATCATCTGTTAGAGCTGTCACAACCATCGATAGTATCGATACTATCGAAAATGTCGACACTATCGATAGTTTTGATTAAAAAAGTCAAAAAATTTAACACAACAACTTTTATTGAAAATGAGATCAGAATTGCGAAAATATGTCGATATTTTTGTTAAGGAGCAAAATTTTATCAACGATTTTTGGCTTAAAGCTGCATCTGCGCTCTGAAATATGTATGTTACTGTCGATAGTGATTACAAAACCATCGATGTTTTCGATAGTCAAAAACCATCGATACTATCGATGAGGTAGTGTCATCGATAATTTTCCAGCTCTATCTTCTGTAACTATAGGCTAATTTCCTCTGAGTCCTTTATACTCCCCCTTTTGTCCAACATAAGGCCTCATACTCAGAAATCGAATAGACTCAGAACTGATGACTAAGACGGCCATCCATTCGATC